>NW_017537228.1:5186-19494 GCF_001853355.1 Bactrocera latifrons | reverse complement strand
ACTTGCGTGAACTTCTACACATGACTCCATCCTCCTAAACTTCCACCGAACATAAAAATCTGGAATAATATGGGACAATACATACAACTTTCACTGCACAGTTGCCATATCCAAATAATTTTTTGTATATTTTAGCCCACGGAAATGTCTCAATTAATACTGCCTACCTATTTTTTTGAAATAATAAAAAATTATTTTTGGATTTATGCCAAAAAATTTGAATTTCAGACCATAGTGCGTTGGAGCAAAAATGTATGAAAATATTTTGCAAAAAAATATTTTTTTTCTTTAAAAAGACATTTTCGTTCTTTTTTATCTAAATAATTAATAGTATAATGAAAATTAACAAAATGTGTTTTAAGGATATATACCCTATTATCTTTAAAAGACTTGGAACATAAAGGGCATTGCATTTCACCAAAGGCATTTAGAATCATAAAATCTCGCAGGGCATATTTGGTTTTGCGCTATAGTCTTGCGCGATGTTAATTCGTTGTTGGCTCGACAACGACTGAACGATAGAGCGTAAGCGTACGTGTGAAGCTAGTTTGCAAAATTTTGCTATGAAATGCCGACCACTGCATTACCTACACCCAAACTCGCTATTTCAGTCGAGAGAAAGCAAAGTTGGTCGAAAGACGACCACTCGAAAATGGAAGCTCTCTTCTCGTCTTAAATCCATTCTTGGACGCTAAGGGATTAATAAATGCAAATGGAATTAGCGAATTCCAGCGTCAGTTACAACGAAAGGCATCCCATTATTATACCTGAGAAATCCCGTTTTACTCATTTATTCTTAATATATATTAATATCTTCACCAGCTTACTACATGGTGAGCATCGCTTGATGYAGCAAATGGTCCGACAAGAATTTTATATACCGCGACTAAAGCCACGACTGAAAAGGACGATTTTTATATGTTAACAATGTATCTTGTACAAATATAAAATGCGTACGCAGATCATGGCAGCTTTACCACCTGAACGCTGCAATTATGCTCTACCYTTTACTATTACTGGGGTTGATTTTGCTGGACCTTTCCAGATAAAGGCCTCGTTGTTTAGGTTCTCTTCATTTAGAAAAGGGTATGTGGCTGTCTTTGTATGTTTTACGACAAAGCCAGTACACTTCGAGCTTTGTTCATATCTGACATCTGCGGCTTTTCTCGCAGCATTTGCACGCTTTGTCGGGCGACGAGGATTTCCATCAAAGATTATGAACGACATTGGGAAAAACTTTATCGGAGCTCAAAGAGCCACCGAGAAAGAGTTCATAAACTTCATGAAAGAAGTACCCCTGAAATTGTTAAAAAATATGGGCCCCAAGGGATCGATTGGCAGTTTATACATCATGTTCTCCACACATGGGTGGACTTTGGGAACCGGCAGTAAAAAGCTTTATGTCCCATTTAAAGAAAACGGCTGGTAATCATAAATCGATATGAGGAGTTTACTACACTCGTATCGAAGCCGTATTAAACTCAAGACCTATATCATCACTCTCACGAGATCCCTCCGATTTCACAGCTCTTACACCTGGACCCTTCCTCAGAAGAGCTCCTCTTCTCACCATACCTGAGACAGAAGAAGACTCACTCACTTTAACAAATCGATGGGAAAGAATGAAGATTCACCGTCATGAATTCAACCGCAGATGGAAAGAAGACTATCTTAAAAATCTCCATAAGAGATATCGATGGAAAACGATCCAGAAGGAACCCAATATAGGCGAATGCGTCATCATACAGGACGAATGCCTTCCCCCCACAGAATGGCGACTATGTCGCATTGAAAAGGTACATCGGGACGAGATGGTCATATAAGAGTAGTAGATGTACGAACACAAACTGGCCTACTAACTCGACCACTAGTGAAATTGTGTTTTCTTCCAAATACCGAAGATCCCATCACCGAAAACAAGCGAACGCAAACGCATACATAAAATCAAGCAATAATTAATTAAAAATACACCGTTTTACAATCCGTACGTACATACCAAAAATCTAATAATAACATTAATAACAAACAAAAAAAAATCCATATAAAAATAATATATAATACATATAAATAAAAGTATCATATAAAGACATAAATACATATATCTATATACATATCTATATATATACACATATGTGACCTGGTCTACGAAAAGGGAGCTAACGTGCGAAAACTAGTTTTCTGGGAAACAGCTGTTAAAAATAAACAACTCGTTTCGTCAGTTTCTCGTTGTCTCGTTGATTTTTTGACACCTAAGCCCCCTTTCCGTAGACTAGGTCACATATATATAATGAGTGGCATACTTCATACTACTAGCCAAACCATGTTTAATATACATATTCCTATTCCAATGGAAATGGACGTAGAAGAAATACGCAGTAATCCCCAGTCGGTGAGGTCCTCAATCACTGCAAATACAGCATCCGCTACACCCATCGCCGCACTTAAGAGGCAACAATCATCCGTTCCACCAGTCAGGGAAGCAGGCGAGGAGCACTTCGAGGAATATGTACCGTAACGATGCAGTCTATGCCATCGACCCAATTTCCTAAAGAAGTGTATGGTCTTCAAGTCGATGACGCCCGCTCAGCGCCAACAGATCGCAAGAGCCCACGGAACCTGCATGACATGCTTGTCAGACACGCACGCTACGATGGAGTGCATGTCAGACGGGTCGTGTCAGTACTGCCACCGACCGCATCACATATTACTTCACCGCTTTCCTCGACGCGCTGATCAGTCAACGCACGCCAGTCCCCGACGGTCAACAGCGGCACCATCAGCATGGAAGTCACGTTCAACGTGATCCATCGCTAAGCCGTCCCGAGGTGCCCGCTCGCAGACACCATCACCTCATCATCATCGAAACCAGCGAAAGGCGACGGGTTTCAGCGTTGTAGTGAACACTAGGGTGGGTCGATTCCGGACTTTTTTCGATTCGGGMTTTCTAATAGTGCGGAAAAGTTGCCTTAGTACTTCCTGATTCCAATGCAACTTTTTGTTTTGGGATCGGATTGCATCTTCAACCCCAACTCCGGCATTGGAATTTTGGAATTCGCCTAAAATCGTGAAATTGGCTACCTAGCGCCTGAAATACGCATCTTATGGCAAAATGTATAAAACAAAAGTTATTTGTCACGTCATTTGCTATCGAAATGGTGTACGTGATCATGGGCGTAGGACGAACCGCTCCCGAGATACGCTCGGAGTTTAGAGATTTATTTAATGTTGTGCTGTCTTCTACTTCTTTCTTTACCAAAGGAATACCAAGGTTTTTATGGATATTTTCATTACGCATGTACCATGGTGAACAGATTGGAACCTTTCCATTATATCAATATTAGTTGCACAAGTCGTACCCTACAGTTGAATGTCATACATCCAAATAGGTATTATATTGTTAATTTTTACTGCTGGACACATTTTTGGTCTAAGGGAAAATGTAACATGCTTACATTTCTGTTCATTCAAATTTATACGCCAGTTTGCCAGCCATTCTTCGACAGGCATTAAGTGCTCGGCTTATATTCTTGATGCTATTATGTGTCATCCGCAAAAGTTGATGATGTATAGAGTTGGGGGCATAATTCCGATTCCGACGTTCTCCTGATTAAAAAGTATATAGGGTTATAGGTACCGCAAACGCTTAGTTTAGGAGATATTCGACCTTAAAGTTCAAAAATTCGAACATTTCGAGAAGCTATTTCACCACATTTAACACACTTTATTCACATTTTTCTCTTCTAAATAGTTAAATTAAACTTTGGACTTTTAGCAGGTTTCTTACCTAAGAAATCTTTATTTTAAAAATTACATTTTACACTCGTAGTGAACACCATTTGTGTGCTAAAATTACAACGAAAAGGAGCGCTGCCATGTGAAAATATTCCTCTATCCATGCATATGAATATGTTTTTTATTTAATTTAATAAACAAATAAGTAATATTATATATTGTAGAAACATTATATAATAATATTATATATATTGTCACCTAATATACAAAACAACGTGCTATCAAAAATAAATGGAAATCGCTGACAGATATAATAACAAAATTTAACCTTTTTAAAACGAAAACTCAAATTTTGTTTCAATATGAGTGCATGATAATCAAAAAGTATTACCACTTTATAACGAAAACTCAATATATTGTTTTATTTTTAACCCAGAAAGGAGTACTACGAGAAAGTGCTTCAGTCACCCCGGGTATTCCCTCGACCATGGTTATTTTTTTAGAGCGCTGCCGAAGGCCGCCAACGCAGAAATGAGGATTACGCGAAAGTACTTCAGTCACTCCGGGTATTCGGCCGCCAACACAGAAAGGAGTACTACGCGAAAGTGCTTCAGTCATCCCGATATGATATAAATTTTATAATATTATCATAGGGTTTTAGTTATTTGTGTTT
The DNA here is from genome assembly GCF_001853355.1 of Bactrocera latifrons. Lineage (NCBI taxonomy): Eukaryota > Metazoa > Arthropoda > Insecta > Diptera > Tephritidae > Bactrocera > Bactrocera latifrons. Next base: position 15,089 of record NW_017537228.1, on the reverse strand, counting down.
ATAACTAATGCGTTTTTTTGTTAAATCACATATACATACATATGTATGTAGATGGAAAAAGTGTTCACAACTCAATTATAACTTAAAAAATGTTGGAAAGTATTTTTTATTGTAATTAATATAGAAAAAAGAACCACGAAAAAAAAACAAAGAAAAATCGTTAAAAATCCTACATATTTGGTGTTTAAGATGTGGCAATACTCGTTTTCCTCATAATTGTAAACAATCTAACCTTTGCAGCGACGAGTGAGATAAGTGATTTTTAAATTAATAAATTTAGGTAAAATATTACAAAATAAAATTTAAGTGTTAACTTATTTCAATGTTTAGAGTGTATATTTAAATATACAGAGTGAAAAACGTGAATAAATTTAGTGAAAGATAGAGAAATACCATGTGCTATTAGTGCAAATTTTTGAACTTTTAATCGTGAATATTTTTAAAAATATAAGTTATTTTTATATTATTTTTGTATATTCCTCCTCTGAAGAAGCTCCCCTATCCGCACATACATTATTTACACGGAAATTCGGTTTTTTTACCCCTCCGCCAAAGTAATCGGAATCGTGCCGAGTTGGGCCTAAAACACTGCCCTGTGATACACCAGCCCTGTCTATTTTTTAAATAAGACATTGGAGTTTTATACAGTTCTAAAGGTAGATCTTTTTTAATCTTATATAAAAGGCCTTCATGCCACACCTTATCAAACGCCTAATCCACGTCTAGAAATATAGCTGGGCAGTACTCTCTGTGCTCAAATGCTTTTTTTTATTTCGTTAGTAATTATATTAACTTGCTCCATCGTGCTATGTTTTTCACGAAACCCGAATTGGTGCATTGGTATTATATTATTTTCGTCGATTAAAGGAGACACCTTTGATAGAAAAACTTTTTCAAATATTTTAGAAATACAGGGTAGAAGACTGATTGGTCTATATGAAGACGGCTGTGTTAAGTCTTTCCCAGGTTTATCTATCAGGTTAATCTGCGACTTTTTCCATGAAATTATATAGTATCCGAAACTCCATATTGCATTGAAGAGCAAAGAGAGCACTTCTACAGCAATATTTGGTAACTCAATTCGCCCTGGCGACTTTTTTGGGTTAAGTTCTTTTATTATACTAATAATTTCAGAATTTCCTCGTCATTTCGAGACCAATTTCCATCCAAGTCTCGTATAGGCATGTTGAAGTCAATTGGTAGCTTCATGGACTTTTGAGCTTTCCAAAAGGAATTTTCCTTGCTTGAATTCGGACACAGCTTCCTTATATAAATTTCAGTGTTGAATTCTTCCTCACGTTTAAGCGTTTTTTTTTTTTAATTACAACTAATGGAGGGGGAGCGATTTATCTGCCATTCTTGTTTTGAACGCCTTTTTCATTTACACTGTTGTTGTTGTAGTTGTTGTTGTTGTTGTAAAGGCAGAATTCTGCCGAGTTGACAGTCCTTGGCCGGATAAAAATCCGGGTCCGTTCCGGTTTTCATAGACCCGACTGTCGTGGGAACGGTTTCATTTACACTCTTTTCTATTCCTCTATTAAAGATTTTTCTGAAACCAAGTGGCTTATAGCATTTGTTTGGTATTGCTAAGACAGCTGAGTCAAACCACATCAAGTGGTCCATGAAAATTCCGCAAAATCACCGATTTTGAAAATTAGCAGTTCATTAGGAAGGGGATAAAACAGGTGATATAAATATTTCGTCAAAATTTTATTTTTTGTTAAAGTTATTGAAGGCTGAAATTTAGTGCACTATAATATTGTAAAATTATTTTCTCATAAACTACTAGACATAAATCAATTAAATTTTCTTAAGTCAAAGAAAATTGCTCGTACTACATTATAAATATTTTTTCACGATCCATTTGTTTAAATAATAATATTTTACGTGATTTTTTTAAAACAATTTAAATTTTTCATCTGTTCTTCACTCAAAGAAAAAATTAAAAGTATGGGACACAACGTGGAAAATATTCACCTTTAATAATCTGCAAAAAAATTGTTTGTTCGTTGATACCATTCCGAAAATATTGAGCTCGGCAGCTTACGAGCGCTTCTCCTTCCTAATTAACTGCTAATTTTCAAAATCGGTGATTTTGCGAAATTTGCATGGACCACTCGGCGTGGTTAGTTATTATGTCATTGAGTTCTCTGATGCTTTCGTCAATATCTCTTCCTGTATTTATTTTGTACTCAATATGGCTACTTACGATTTTTTTATATTTTAGCCAGTCCGTTTTATAAGATATTAGACCTACTTGGTCCCCAACGAATATGGGCTTTCACATAGCTTTATTATTACAAGATAATGATCAGAAGATAATTAATACATATATCAACTATTATGCGCGCTTTATCTATATTTTTGATTACAGCAAAATCAATTAAATCTGGCATCTTTTCGATCTCTATGCTTACCAACCAAGAGTAATAGAGAAAGAGATTACGCAATGCGCATGTTTGCTTTCAGTCAGCTGCTCTGGCTGACGTCACGGTTGACTTATTATTTGCCCGCGCCTTTGAATGTGAATTCGAATTTTAGTACAAATTGTAACATTTTATATTTTTTAAAATGCGTTGCGCAGTGTTCGAATGCAATAATAACAATGTTAAAAATACTGCTACGAAGTGGAGATTTTTCCATACCCCTAAGGATAAAACAGTAATAAAACTACGGATTCATTTTTGTCGGCGGGCGGACAAATTTAATGTTAAAAATGCGTGCATTTGTCAAGTGCCCTTCGCTCCAGAAGCCTTTGAAAGCAATTTGCTGTTTGAAATGGGTAGTTATATCATTTTATTACAATAATTTTACTTTTATAACTAAACACTCTTGCAGGCTAAGCACGCGGAAGCAAACGAAGTTTCTACCCAGCTTTCCCACGTGAACCACTGCTCCTGCAGAGGCAAATGAACGACATAAAAGGATTGAGTCTCATTTAAACCAGGACGTTTTAGAAAATTTGTTCGGCTTAATCAGGTTAAAAGGCGGTTTTCACGGTCACCCTGACAGGTTGAAGTCCAAGTATAGGCTGTGTTCCTATATACTTGGTCACAACGATGGAGCGATTACAGATGGAGGAAATGTTCAAGTCGGCAACACCCCAAATTTGGAAGGGAATTACTTATCTCTAACTGGTAATTATCAAAATATTAAACGTACATTTTATTATAAACCTAAAACTACAGAAAACATTCTTATATAAAAATGTGTTGATGTTAAAATATGTATGTACTTACATACAAACTAAATTTTTGCATAATAACCACTGCTTCTTATCCTAATTATAATATTACTCTTAACTAACAATTTATTGCATTTATTTATTTTTGTAGATAACATTTTTCATCGTGTGTCAGTTGATCTAAATTCCACTGACCCAATTGAAAAAAGTTATGACTTGGAGATTCTCAACAATGACGGACTTGAGAATTTGGCAGGGTACATCTGCCACAAACTTGGTAAAGACAGCCCCGAAATTTGTGCCAATTCAGAAAATTGTTCGTTTTATATTTGGATGGATCACCTTTCTGAAGGAGGACTTTCAAAACCAACAGATATGTTGATGGAGCATACAAGAGCCTTGCAAGCTGTTTAAATGAGTTAAGCATCCACCCCCTCTACCCGGGAAAACTGTCGCACCCTAATACAACAGCGCAATTCACCACAACTAATGACACCACTCAACACACCTCACCTTACATCTACATTATTCAACGCACTCAACAAAAAGGATGAGAAAAAGGGAAAGCGGAACACATTCGTTTACACACTGCGTCGCGTCGACACCTTTCGCCATCAAAATTCGTCACATACAATTCGCATGTCAACTTTCGCTGCGCCGGGTCGACATCTACGCTCCTCTACCGCGGATATACTTTTTGACCTCGATACGTGGAAACTCGATTAATAGCACCGGTAAAACATCTTCGGCTTTGGATTCTTGCCGCCACGCTTGTTGACATTTTCTTGCAAATAAACTTAGAACATTTTATAATTTATATTGTGAAAATAAAATCAAAATTTATTTTTATTTAAGAGCTTGTGCTCCATATAAATTTTGTATCTCAATTCTTCATAAATGGTACTGATTTGCATATACATACATATGTACAAATTACGTCCAGCAGCACTTAGATTTAAGTAATTTTGTAAATTGTAGCTCAAAATTAAAAAAAAAAAATTTCAGAGCTAGAATGTATTTTCGAATTTGTTCCTTGAATAAAAACTTAATTGAACATATGTATATCAAAAAAATTAAATTAAATAAGATAATAAATTGATACTTGGTCACAATATATTCAATCTTTTTATTTGTAGAAATGTATATGGTTGAAACAAACACAGCAAAGAGACAAAATTAACTAATACAATGAAAATACAATTAAATGAATATGTAGGTAAATGTTCACTACAAAATATTCACTTGTTGTGGAGACTGATGCCCCGATAAGAACGGGGATCGCTCTTGACCTTATCACTTTAGAAGAGGAAAAACCTTAGAGCTTTCCCCTCCAAGACGCACTTATTTGAAGTGGCTTGCAGGTATTCCAGGATGAACTTCCACAAGCTTTTGCACATCTCTCCGTTTAAGCCATCAAAGGCGTACCCCAACTCCTCAAAATTTAATGGAGAGACTGGTACCTCTTGTGTTTGAGGTACCTGACTCTCCGCCCTGGGAAAGAACGCTCCTAACAAAACCCCCCCTATACTCTCTCCCCGACGATAACAGATTGTCACCGACGCGAAGAGAGGTGATATCCTCCCTTCTACTACCTCGGTAGATTCTATAGACCTGACCCCAGAGATCGTTCCTATTCACACCAACAAAACACCCTAATCACTAATATCTTCCCTAGTCGCACAACTAAATTCGTACATAAGCTTTCTCAGCCTATCATTTACTTCCCCTAAACTACCTCATAAAGACGAGCACTCACCCCCACACTTCCTTAACCACCCATCTAACACTGAAATCTCTACTTGCTACCTACCTCCAGGAGAGCGAACATCCGAACCCTCCAGGACGACATTGGTGCTACCATCAGGAGCTACCTTCCAGGCACGACTGACCATCACTAATTCAGACCTCTGGTAAACCGGGCTAAAGTCCTGTAAGTTCTACCGGAATAGTACTTTCATGAATTAATCATGGTCTCCGAAGGACTTAGAAGGATATTCGATGAAAAAAAGTTTCTTTCACTTCTTGAGTTATTTGAATGAGTGCAAAGGATAAAACATAATTGTCAATAGGGCCAAAAGAAAATCCCAAAAACGGTAATAAAAAACGATTGAAAGACGCATGTCATTTGTGATCGTACCACCGTAAAGGATTCTCGTACAACAAGAGGGTAAGTAAGTGAATTTTATGTGATTTTTTAAAAAATAATTTGCGAATAATTACTTAATTTGTTTTTATAGCATTAGAAAGCAGAATAAATTGAAAATAGCAGCAACAGCAATATCATCAGAAGCGGCAAATACCGATTGTTATGTAAGTGTGTGTACTTTGAAATTGGACTGCATATAATGCGCAAAAATAAATACATACATACATATGTACATATGTATTTTATGCGTTTAAGGGGGCCTGCACAATCCAATATAATATGTGAAAACAAATGTTTGTTTTATATTTTAAATGATGAAATAATATTTATCTTTACTTTCAGATGTTATTATCATTTTTATTTAAATAATCTTTGCTTTCAGAGTAAATTCCATTTGTATATAATATTTTTTCAGATAATATGAATCTTTTCTTATAGATACTCGTATTTTTATCATTTTATACAATTTAGCTTTCTTTTTCCTTTCTTCTTCTTGATTGGGGTAATCACCGCTTACGCGATTATAGCCGAGTTAACAACCGCGCAGCAATCGTTTCTACGTGGCGCCAATTAGATATTTCAAGTGAAGCCATGTCCTTCTCCACTTGGTCGTGGAGGTTGGTTTTCGTCCAACCGGACAATATGACCTAGCCAGCGTAGCCGCTGTCTTTTCATTCGCTGAACTATGTCAATGTCGTCGTATATCTCGTACAGCTCATCGTTCCATCGAGTGCGATATTTACCGTGGCCAATGCGCAACGCACCATACATCTTTCGCAGAACTTTTCTCTCGAAAACTCGCAACATCGACTCATCCCTTGTTGACACCGTCCAAGCCTCTGCACCATATAGCAGGGTGGAAATTATGAGTGACTTATAGAGTTTAGTTTTTGTTTGTCGAGAGAGGACTTTGCTTCTCAATTGCCTACTCAGTCCGAAGTAGCACCTGTTGGCATAACTCTTGCTGCGTTGGATTTCTAGGCTGACATTGTTGGTGGTGTTTACGCTGGTTCCAAGGTAGACGAAATTATCTACAACTTCAAAGCTATGACTGTCAACAGTGACGTGAGTGCCAAGTCGCGAGTGCGACGACTATTTGTTTGATGACAGGAGGTATTTCGTCTTGCCCTCGTTCACTGCCAGACCCATTTGTGTTGCTTCCTTGTCTAGTCTGGAGAAAGCAGAACTAACGGCGCGGGTGTTGACGCATAAGGGCAGCTCCTTTTCGTGCTGTCGAAGCAGCTTTGAAGTCGACGAAGAGGTGGTGAGCATCTATTCCCCTTTCACGGGTCTTTTCCAAGATGAATATCTGGTTGGTTGTTGATTTTCCAAGTCGGAAGCCACACTGATAAAGTCCAATCAGTTTGTTGACGGTGGGCTTTAATCTTTCACACAATACGCTCGATAGAACCTTATATGCAATGTTAAGCAGGCTTATCCCACGGTGCGCCCAGATTGTGGGATCTACTTTTTTGAGGATTGGGCATAGCACACTGAAATTCCAATCGTTGGGCATGCTTTCGTCTTCGTCTTACTTCATAATTTAAGTATGCTCTGGGCATCTAAAAGAGTATGCTCCGGTCTTAAAGGCTTCTGTAAGCCGCCGCATTTTTTCGTAGAATTTTCGAGCATTACCCCTGTCGGCCAGCTTATCAAGCTCTTCGTCCTCACGCATTTCGGCCTCTTTCTTTTTCTGTCTGTAAATGCGTCTCGCTTCCCTCTTCAACTCTCGGTATCTATCCCATCCCGCACGTATTGTGGTCAATCGTAACGTTGCGAGGTAGGCAGCCTGTTTTCTCTCCGCTGCGACACGGCACTCCTCGTCGTACCAGCTGTTCTTTTGTACTTTCCGAAAACCAATGGTTGCGGTTGCGGCTGTACGTACAAATCTGCTGTACAAATCGTTCGGCTGTCTGTTGTGATTGCAGCTTCTCGACGTCGAACCTTCCTTGCCAGGTAGCTTGATGAATCTTCTTATGCTGGAATCTAGTACTACAGATAACCATATTTCGGGCACCGGCGAAGTCGATCAGCCTCAACCCATTTGGGGATGTTTCCTCGTGGAGGGCCTTCTTTGCCCACCCTGGCGTTAAAGTCGCCAAGCACGATTTTGACATCGTGGCGGGAGCAGCTCTCGTAAGTGCATTCCAAGCACTCATAAAAGGCATCTTTGGTCACATCGTTCTTCTCTTCCGTCGGGGCGTGGGCGCAAACCAGCGATATGTTGAAGAACCTCGCTTTGATGCGGATTGTGGCTAGACGTTCATTCACCGGGGTGAATGATGGTACTCGGCGACGGAGTCTCTCTCCCACCACGAATCCCACACCAAATTTGCGCTCATTTATATGGCCACTGTAGTAAATGCCACAAGGACCTACTTGTCTCTGTCCTTGTCCCGTATATCACATTTCTTAGACTGCGGTGATGTCAGCCTGTATTTTTACGAGGACATCAACCAGCTGGGCAGCGGCACCTCCCAATTAAGGGACCGGACATTCCAGGTTCACACCCTCAATTCGTAGTCCTTATTTCGTTTGCCATGGACGTCATCAAAAGTGGGCCTCTCATCCGAGGCTGTTGTTGCGTTTTCATTGACGACGTTGTTGTTGTTGTTGCTGTTGTAACGGCAGAACAACAACAACATTGGCGACGTCTTTTTACGTGGCGGGTGTCAAATAAAGCGCGCAAGAGGATGTTTCGCCTTCTCACTTTAGCTTGCCTTCATACGGATGTTCTTAGGCTACCCAGAGGATAATTGGTCAAGGACCGGAAGTCGTGAGCTGCTTGAGTCATATGTAAAAGAATCGTTTTTGGCCACTCCCAAGTGAATTGCGATCAGAGAACTTTCCTCAGTTGCATGAACTTCTACACATGACTCCATCCTTCTTTTTCTTTTTAATATTACAAATTCAATATAATTATTATTTGTTTTCAGGTTTTAATAACTTCATTTTATTTCAGGTATTTGTCTTTTATAATCTTTTTCTACTCTTTTATTTTCAGCTATTAATAATTCTTTTCTTTAATAAATCTTTTTTCAGATGAAATTATTATTTTTTAATTAAATATATTGTATAAATGTAAATATGTATTAAAAATAATAAAATTAATAATTGAAAAATAAAAAGTTTATTTTGAAATTTTTAGAAATTATTAAAGTAGGAATCAAAACCTGCAACCCTGCATCAGCCGTCGATTGGGGATATTAGAGCAGGACAGATAAACTTTTTTATATGACACTGCTGAATGAGCGCAACAAAGATATATGATCACATGTATATGCACGTGAGTGGTACAATATTCACGGAGCTTATGGCAAACTACCTGATTATCTGGGTATTTACCTGGTCATGATTAACAGGGAAGCAGCATAAACAATATGCAGCAATACATAGAAACATATACACATACACATATATTTTGTTATTTAAGATAGTTTTAAAAATTGTGTATAAGCAAAGAAAATACCAAATAAAAACTATAATTCTCACGCATAGAAATAATCTCATAATAAGCGGTAAGACTTTAAAGAACCTAATTGAGTTATTAACACCGACGCCGAGTTAAACACATCTTTGGGCTACTTGCTAAAAATTTAGTATGAAGCAGGCAAATTATTCACGAAATGAATCCAAGTGCGATTACTGCTCACTTACAACTATGAGAGGGAGAATCTTGGCTTGTAAGATGCTTAGCTTGTATTTAGCAAATATTAGGCGTGGTTTATTTCATAGATACCTTGATCAGAATCTCTTTTCTTGCTCTCTCGCTTGTCAGCTAACCGGGCACCCTGATATATTTTCTGAGCTGGCAACAAAACACAATCAGGGTGCCGTGAACCAGCAGTTAGTGAAAAAGGCGGGATGCCAGAAGAGCAGCGCTATAATTACTTGACGAAATTAATGTGAAATGAAATTTCATTGAACTGTGCGAACATATTTTGGCAAAATAAATGTTTATGTAAATTCATTAAAAATTTTGCAATTAAGCATTTATATTTGTATGCATTTTCAAAGTGTTTAATTTAGTGTGTTGTATAATTTACTAAATACCCAAGCTAATATTTTTCAACAGTGGCATCATTGGCAAATGTTAGAAAAATGCGAGTTTTGACAGCTCTTTCTCGAACCAAAGAGTCTAAGTTATCTATGGTTTATTTGACCAGCAAATGAATCTATTAGCTTATTTTATATTGAAAACTTAGCCAACATAATTATGTTGGCTTGTCATAACGGGGCATCTCGACAGGATAAAAATATGTCATACTAACAGTCAAATCTATTGCCAAATCTGTATGTGGGCATTTGTTATCATAACATAATCATTTGCGCAAAGGCGGAGGGTAGGTACCAGAGAGTTGCAACGATCACAATTTTTTCAATCATTACCCGATCATTGACTCGGATTTTTTGTGACGGAAAACTTTGCTTCAACAAAAATGAATGATCGTAAGTGAGCGAGCTCAAAGCGAACATTCAGTTCCAATCACTGTTGCTTGCTTCGTACTGATTTTGTGCGATCGAATGCCTTGTGTGAGCAGCAAAGAATGTTCGAGAATGTTGCTCGCATTCA
>NW_017537228.1:0-4356 GCF_001853355.1 Bactrocera latifrons | reverse complement strand
GCACGAAACTCGATCGGAAAATTTGTAGCGAACCGCTGTGCTGAGTTGTGACCGGTTTGAGCGAGGCTGATCAAACCGAATCGATCATACTCAATGCAGGTCTCTGGTAGGTACGTTCGACCTGACGCAGCTTTGAGCTCTTGAAAAATTTATTTTATCACATTGCGAAATGCCGTCATGGATAATATGATACAAGACTTTGGCATTGGCTCTCTTTTTCTCTCAAACGCGTTCCCTGATTATTTGACAGCGATGGAGATCAGGGAATTTCTGACAGTTGATTTCAGAAAAGGCGGGATGCCAGAAGTAAACCGCTATAATTACCTGACGAAATTAGTGTAAAATGAAATTTCATTGAACTGTGCGAACATATTGTGGCAAAATAAATGTTTGTCTAAATTAACTAATGATTTTTCATTTTAGCATTTATATWTGTATGCATTTTCAAAGTGTTTAATTTAGTGTTTTGTATAATTTATTTAATACCCAATCTAATATTTTTCAGCAGTGGCATCATTGGCAAATGTTATAAAAAATGCGAGTTTTGACAGCTCTCTCTCGAATCAAAGAGTTTCGTATCATATTATCCATGATGCCGTCGGGGAAGAAGCTGATGTAGCGCATGTTTTGGTCTCTTGAACTGTTTAAATCTTTTATGAGGAACAAATGTATTTTTGAGAAAAATAAGATAATAAGAAAAGGAGAAAGATCCTTTTATTACAAATGAATTTCTGGGAAAAGTAAGAATTTATATTTTTGGACTACTATATAATAATTGTTACATACATTTTATATACCAATTAAAATAATAAATTTAATATGAGCAATGATATTTTGATTACTTAACAATATTGAACCCAATATTCATTTTTTGGAAAAATGTTATTTTGAAAATGTATTTTATTTTTATAATATAATATTACACAACCGTCTTAATACTCGCAATTCTAAATTTCATATTACCGACATGAAAATGCCGTCGACATAGGTGCAAATGAGATATGTTGCCTCTTCGAAATTTTCATAGAAGTGAAAACTGCGCTGTCAAACTGCTGAAGTGACGGCTTACTGCTTACAATACGGAATACTAATTATTTCAAAGATGTTTTTTTGCGCCAATTCGTGTGGCACCCATACATCGAGCTTCTTAGTGACTCCAAGCTTCTTCAAATGGTTTATAACGGTTTGATGACTCATGCCCAACTCTTGACCAATGCTACGGCAGCTACTATGCCGGTCTCTTTCGACCAATTCAGCGACTTTATCRAAATTTTCGACGACAGGCCTTCCGGAGCATGGCGCATCTTCGACCACCTCTACATCAGAACGAAAACGTTGAAAGCATCGTTGTGCGGTGGAAACTGTATCGGGTCCATAAACTGCACAAATTTTTTTCGTTTACAAATTTGAAATTTCTAACTAATTTGTATATCAGCTGATTGTTCTTGTCCGCTTTAGCAACCCAATTCATTTTTAAGCGAATATATGGAATAAGCTAAATGCGTTTTATTTGTCAATGATTTAGCTATGAGCTTGTGATGGTCAAATGAAACACAGCTATTCACAAGTGTTTGGTTATGAGTTCACAATACTTATGAATCTTTGCTTATAGCAGAACCAGTGAAAACGCTACTGCCTTCCTTCCTCTTCCTTCTAGCAGAACCATTGAAAAACGCTACTGCCTTCCTTCGACTCTGATTTTGAGTTATTTTAAGAAAATTTCAAGCGTATTGAATAGATTGAATTATAAAAGTTGATAATTATTACAGTACATAGATATTGGCAACCCTGGGTTGTGAGAGAGATGCTGTAGATTCTCACGTCATACTACGTCAAAGAGAGAAGGGAGTAGCGTTTTTCACTGTGCACTTACATTGCGCGCCCATAAGATAGGTCGAATCAGCTGACACGACCCACGATTCTACGTTTTTCACTGTTCCTGCTACTCCTCATCGGCAAAATGTGTGAGCAGTGAAAAACGTGGCAAAAGTGCAGAATTAAGCCATCTTTGTTTGTTTTCATTTGCACAATGTTGCCATTGGTCAATACGTGTATATAGTTTTGTACACATCTATGTTTTCAATTACAATTTTTTATAATACAAAATATCAAAACTGAAAACAAACTATTAAAAATAGTTTATATATTTATAAATAATAGCATTCGACTCCAATTTTGAGTTATTTTAAAAAAATTTCAAACATATTGAACAGATTGAATTATAAAAGTTGGTAATTACTACAGTATATGGATATTGGCAACCCTGCGTTGTGAGAGAGCAATCAGCTGCCCGAATAAGTAAGTGTTAAATGACTTGTTCTTGTAAAAATATAAGGAAATAACCCTATAATTCATAAACGGGCATCTCCATTAACCATGCACATTGCCGGTTCCACAATTTGTTGATGTTTATTAAGTACAATCTATTAAGCGGACAACTCTACTAACTGAAGAAAACGGCTGGTAAGCAGACGTAGAGAATGCAGCCTCCAAACGTATACTATAGCAGCTGCTACGTAGATCAGATATGTATGTCATTAGCAATGTTTATTATTCGACACTAACTGACTCGGCTTCACATAATTTACTAGGAACACCTTCACCGCTCTACCTCTACCCATTCCTACGGACGTAACCGTCGAAGAACGTTGATTCCGCTAGGTGATCGCAGCAGCTACTACTCGCTTCATTTCTKKAAGAATTGCGGAATTCTGTCCTAATTTCCCAGCCGAAGCAACTGTATTAGCTAGCGAGCAAGGCTTTTTCTAATCCGAAGAGACATGATGACCAAGTTGAAGYTCAATTCAATGGCCATGTCTCTTCGGACTCGAAGAAGTGCGCGAGCTATTTTAGCGTGCAATTTACACAAAACCAAACGATTACCCGACGGCTGCGCAAAATGCCAAAGTACTGGGCCCCGCTTACTTTCACTGTTGGTTGTGATTTTCAGAATGTCATCAACAAAGCAAAATCATCCAAATCCTTTGGACCTGATGGAATCAGCATGCATATGCTAAAGCATCTAGGTTTGACGGGAGTAAGCTACCTCACCAAGGTCCTCAACCTGTTACTCAGCACTCTTCAAATACCCGAAGTGTGGAAAAACGGAAAAATGGCCCCCAATACTGAAACCAACAAAGGAGAGTCCTATYATCACCTTCACTCGCCTCCTGAGGCTAGGATGCCACCAGCATGGATTCCGAAAAATTCACAATACTTAGCTTCGTAAACGGTCAAATAGATCGTAGCCTTAACCAGAAGCCAGCCGGAGAGAGAACGATCCTCGTAGCGTTAAACTTGTCAAAAGCCTTTGACACAGTCAAACACACAACGCTACTGAAATTGGACATTGAAAGAAATACGATCCCTTCACGACTGAAGAGGTGGACCATGAACTACCTGAGCGGTCGTCAATCATCCATACTATTTCGGAGAAAAAATTCAAAACTGAGAAGAATTTAATAAGTGGTTCCGCAGACTGGTTTCCTCTCCCCTATTATTTAACTTCTATATGACGAAACTCCCAGAGCCACCAGAGGGAGTTTCCATAAATTTATACGCTGATGATTGCACGATATTGACGGCGGGCAATGGAATCGACGGCATGTGTTCAAAAAGATTGAATAATCGTTAAAACAACAACAACTTGGCTAATCCGTACCATCCTAACAGGGACTAGGTACCCTCAGCCAATATAATAAGACTTCAGTTATACATAAAGGCAAAAAAAAAATGGGAACACACAGGCAAAAATGAAAGTCATATTAAAAATTCTGGTGATTTTATCATCCTCCATTTWCAATCCGAAAACATCCTGGTGGTTTTATATCCTAAATRTCGATCAATATATCGGTTATATACATTCAATTCGGAGTGTCTGTGTATAAGACTTGGGTCTAATTTTGGTCCAATACGAGATCCCATATAAAAAATATAAGAATTTCAATGTTTCGGTTGGCCTTATACATTGTATATAGATTAATATGTAAAATAACAAAATTATGTGGAAAAATGTGTGAACCAGCTATTTTACAAAAACGATCAAGGCAAAATAAAGAAAAAGACAACCAAGACAAGTGAGTAATTCTGCAAATCTATTAAATTTGGKGCATGTATAATTAGGGGTTTCAAATAGTCCCATAAGGTTATATGTTATAACGATCCGAAAACATGGCGTTCAGAGTTGTATTTACGTATGCAACAAATTTTTTAAAATAGAAAAAAATTTATGACTTTATGGTTTTACGATGCTTTATGACACATTTTGAGTAAATAATTTAATTTTTTTTAAGATTTCAAAATGTTGAAGAACAACTCAGTAGCAGCTGCAGTATTACAGGGTATTATTTCAACATA
>NW_017537227.1:118988-131267 GCF_001853355.1 Bactrocera latifrons | reverse complement strand
GTGGTTCACGATCGACAAAAAAATATCTACATCTTCTTGTTGATCATTTCACAAGATTCGCTTACATATTAACGTCAAAAACACAAAATGCCAATGACTTTATAAAATTGAGAGGAAACGTGCTAAAAGAACACGAAATATAAATGATTCTTACAGATCAATACCCAGGTATCAATTCTAGAGAATTTAAAAAATATCTAGAAAAAATTAATATTACAATGATTTTCACAGCAGTAAATGCACCGTTTTCTAACGGCCTAAATGAAAGACTTAATCAAACTTTAGTCAATAAAATCAGATGTACAATCAATGATGAAAATAATAAATTATCCTGGACAACTGTTGCGCACAACTGTGTAGATAAATATAGGGAAAGAGAACACACAGTCACTAAGTTCACTCCAAAATATTTAATACAAGGTGAAAATACTGCAATATTACCAAAAGAATTGAGAATTAGAGAAGACGATAATGAGAACGATAGGATAAAGGCTCTTGAAAATAGCATAAGGAACCACAATTATAATACAAGTTTATATGATAAAAATAGGAAAGATTATAATTTTGATGTTGGGGACTTGGTGTATGTTGAAAATGGAAACCGATTAAACCGAAGAAAATTAGATGAATTAAAAATTGGACCATACAAAATTTTAAAGAAAATATCGACATCAATGTATGAAATTGATACAGGACATAGGAAATCAGAATCAAACTTATTTCATATCTCAAAACTTGTTCCGACTCCGAACATCCCAAATACAAATAACGTGTAACCTGATCTTATATGTAATTTACTACTGAAATTTTGTATCAAAATTTGTATTTTAAGGGGGAGATGTAAGAAATTATTAGCACATAAGTCGCGCATATTGCGCGCTGGCCGATGTGAGCCACGAGCCACATACGCGAATTCAGTGTACGTCGCGAGTCTTAGAGGACACATCGTTGTAACTCGAATAAGAAAATTAATTTGTTAAAAAAAAAGGGGACGAAAAAAACAATAGTGAATAATTAACATTGAATGTTGTTTTTTTGTTATTTACAGGTAGGATAAGTTCTATATTTTTATTTTAGTCTAAGTATAATTAAGTTTGTATAAAATAATAAAAATTTTGTTACTTACAGACAAACAATTCTTGTAGTTATCACTACATATTATAAAACAACAAACAATTCTTGTAGTTATCCCTACTTATTATATATGTATATATTTTTATGGCAGAAAAGAAATATATATATTATATGTATGTACATGTGCATATACCCTCTCCCATGTTCGCTAAAAATATCCGGAATGCAGAAAAAGCCTTGTAAATCCTGCTGATAACTGATAAATAAATTAGCATGTGATGGAAATAATCATGCACACGCGCATATCCGTACCGACACAAGCTTATGCATTTAACTACAAATACACTCTCTTCTTTATACAAACATGCAAGCGTTTCGATTTCACCCATATTTGGTACATGTCATCAGGGTGTTTAAAAAATATTATATACCGAATTTCATTGAAATCGGTTGAGTACTTCCTGAGATATGGTTTTTGGTTCATAAGTGGGCGACGCCACGCCCATTTCAAATTTAAAAAAAAGCCTGGATGCAGCTTCCTTCTGACATTTCTTCCGTAAAATTTAGTGTTTCTGACGTTTTTTGTTAGTCGGTTAACGCACTTTTAGTGATTTTCAACATAACCTTTGTATGGGAGGTGGGCGTGGTTATTRTCCGAHTTCTTCCATTTTTGAACTRTATATGGAAATGCCTAAAAGAAACGACTCTATACAGTTTGGTTSACATAGCTATAGTAGTTTTCGAGATATGTACAAAAAAGTTAGTAGGGGGCAGGGCCACGCCCACTTTTCCCAAAAAATTTCGTCCAAATATGCCCCTCCCTAATGCGATCCTTTTTGCCATATTTCATTTTAATATCTTTATTTATGGCTTAGTTATGACACTTAATAGGTTTCCGCCATTTTGTGGGCGTGGCAGTGGGCCGATTTTGGCCACCTTCGAACTTAACCTTCTTATGGAGCCAAGAAGTACATGTACCAAGTTTCATCATGATATCTCAATTTTTACTCAAGTTACAGCTTGCATGGACGGACGGACGGACGGACAGACAGACATCCGGATTTCAACTTTACTCGTCACCCTGATCACTTTGGTATATATAACCCTATGTCTAACTCTTTTAGTTTTTGGACTTACAAACATCCGTTATGTGAACAAAACTATAATACTCTCTTTAGCAACTTTGTTGCGAGAGTATAAAAATATGCCCACGTGAAAAGGCTTCTTTGTAGTTGCACTTGCATTAGCAAAGCAAGGCAGACCTTTCACCGATGGCGAGTTTTTCAGAAACTTATGCGACAATGTTTTGCAATGCTTTGATGAAGGTAAAGAAATGCAGGAAATCTGTAGCACGTAGATCTGAGATTCTCAGTGCATATATATAGTGTTGTACCAAACAAAGATTGTAAAACTGTAGATATTATGCAATATGCTTAGATGAAAGCACAGATAGTAACA
This sequence comes from Bactrocera latifrons, assembly GCF_001853355.1. NCBI lineage: Eukaryota > Metazoa > Arthropoda > Insecta > Diptera > Tephritidae > Bactrocera > Bactrocera latifrons. The sequence goes on along the minus strand of NW_017537227.1, from coordinate 128,735 downwards.
ACATATGCACATTAGTTATTTGTGCAAAAACTGTCAATGATAGATTTGAGACTTTTGAAGAAATTGTTACTACTGTTGCTTTCTTTGGTAACGTCACCGGGAAAACTCTATTTGATACTTTACAAGAGCATGTTTTCTCTATAGCGAACACCAATAAATTGAGCGCAATATGTACAGATGGTGCGAAGGTCATGGTGGTCCAAAAAATTGGTTTGGTTGGTCAGTTATCTATAAATAACATTAAAGTTCCCGCATTTCATTGTTGCATTCACCAACAAGTGTTTTTTTCAAAAGAACTGGGTTGTGTACAAGCAATGGAAACAGCAACTAAAATCAAGGGGGTCATAATGCGCTTAGCCATCGAAAATTTAAAACTTTCTTAGAAGAAATCGGCGCTGAACGTAATGATTTACTTTTACACACCGAAGTTCGTTGGCTAAGTAGAGGCAAATGTTTGCAAAGGCTTTTCGAACTAAGAACAGAGGTCAAATACAGAAAACACAGCGCTTTGGTGTGATTTGTGGGCTGGTGAGAACATCAGTCCATATTTTTCCTAAAAATAATGCCGATAAAAACGTAATCAAGAATGGCGACTAATGACCGCCTATTTCATGCCTGCCTGAAATAGAAGCTCGTGATCTTGGCAACATTTGGTTTCAGCAAAGCCGGCGCCACTTCCAACATATCGCATCAATCAATACGCTTGTTGAGAAAAAACTTCGGTGGGCAGATAATTTCACGTTCTGGGCCCGTCAATTGTCCACCAAGATCTGATATCACTCTGTTAGACTTTCTCCTGTGAGGATATATATATTCTAAAGGAACCTCTTTATAAATTATTACCCTTTATAAATTATTGGAAAAAACTTCAACAAATTTATAATATTAAGGCACTATGTATGACAGCTGTACGATGTGGTGCTTTGATTCGAACAGTTTGTTTGGAGATTCTAGCGTTGCCTTGGGCAATAATCTGTGTAAAAAAAATTTTAAATAATGATAATTTTCATCGGTCAATTTGTTAAAAGATTTTTTATAGTGTTTTTATCTTGAACTTTGATTTTTATTGAGAATCTTTCCCACGGAATAGTTATTTTGATAGAAGATAACCGATATTGTCCTATTTATTTCACACTCTAATAATTTTCATCTCTTTCTGTATATATATTTTTATCGAATACTAAATAGTTTCTAGAATATTCTAGATACCTTCTTGATAGTAATGTACGTTCGCTTTCTTCTATTTCATAACTTTGATAAGATCTATCAGTCGCATTCAAAAACGTCTTATTTCAAAGCGGAGAAGGTTTTCCTTATAAACTACTAAATCCTTTCCAATTTTTACGATGCAGATAAAAATTTCGTTCTTCCTTTTCTGCCTTTAATAGGTCGGTGGTGCGGAAGCTCTCCTTTAATTTTAAAAATTAAAAAGTCCAAAGCCGTGCTTTTCAAAAAATATGTATGTCTCTTTTAGCATCGATTACCGCCGTCAAAAGGAGTTTTGATGATTTTCTGAATTAAAAGAGGTCTCGGATCTTCTCTCAATTTTGATAGTAACTTGGGGTCTACTTTAGATCAAAGTACTGTTCTAGTAGATATTTATCCACCACTTGCTCATAAAGCTAACACAGAAAATCAAATTCTCGTCATGTTTCCATATTTCAGTTGGGTTTAAATTGATTTTTTTTTTATAAACTGAATAGACTATATTGAATTTGCCACGAAGTTTTCCACACTCAGTAAGAACAGTTGGAGACCCCATACAGTCTATAAATAAATTATCAGATTGACTTGCTGAGTCGATGTTGCCATTATCCAAAAAAATTGTTCATCTTTCGAGATATCTTCACGAAATTTGGGACAGGTTCTTGCATAAGGCTATAATGTAATATTCTGTCGAAATTTTTCTAATCTATAACATATAACTGCCATATAAACTGAGCAATTGGAATAAAGTTCTTATAAGGAATCTTTTGCATTGCATTTGAAGGCCTCTGTGCAACGAAATTAACGTTTTTCCTTGTTTTCATTATTATTTGCTCATAGTCGTTTATGTAATATTAACAGTAATCTTATCATCTATAATTGGATCCTTAAACCCTTCATCCATTTCAAGCTTTTGACAATTGTTTCGAGTCAGTATGTTTGGGTTATATCGCCACTAGAAAACTGTATTTCAGTTTTTGACAACGTTGCAGTACATTTCCATATAAATATGCAATATGTTTCTGGGTAAACAAAAGCCACTTAAGCAACAGTTGAAAAAATTTATTGAAATTTATTAGCGTGGGAAACTATTTGATTGTTGCTTTTGTTGTTGTTATGCATAATGGATTATATTATTATTCGTAGTATTCGTTCCAAATGTGGCAATTTTGTTTGTTTACATACCCATTGAGCCGGTAGTGGGTCTCCTCGCTGAACAAAATTTGGCTCGGAAACGTTGGATCTGCTTGGAACTTCTCAAGGTTTATAACCGTTTTTCAGGCTTAAGTCTGTCCATGATGAAATGCCAAACAATACTGAAGAAAAATAACATGACAGCTTGACGCAACTCCAGCGTGATCTAACAAAAAGGGGCTATTGAAAAAAGTATGTCTACTTGGATCACACGTTATATATTAAAGCCCCCCTTCGATGCCGTCTTTATCTCGTCAAGAGAATCGTAACGTCGTTCTTTCATGGGCTTCTTCTGTTTAGGTTACAAGAAAAAGTCACAGGGGGCCAGAGCTGGGGGATATGGTGGCTGTGGCATTATTAGTGTGTTGTTTTTGGCCAAAAAGTCGCGCACAAGCAACGATGTGTGAGCAGGGGCGTTATCGTGGTAAAAAAGCTAATTTTTGTCACATCTTCTCCGTTTGCCACAGTCAACATTCGGAATGCATCCGAGCACTTAATTTCGTTTTGCGAACAACACTGTCAACAATTAAATGAACATTCAAAATATCCGAGCTTGGCTTTACGCCACAAAAAATTCGATAAAAATATATATACAGAAAATTCGTCATAAATTTTCGCACAAATGGGTGCCTCACGTGTGCGTCTGTGCATAAGTGTAGTTACGTAAGTTTTGTTTTTTTGTTTTGTTTTGTTACCGAGGGGGGAATCTTCTAAAGATACTGCCAGGGTTAGACTGGCAGCATGCACGATTCATATGGTTCGCTAGAGTATACCTCTTTCCGCACCACGCCCAAACAGTATTAAATAACTACGCTGGACTTGCGAAACAGTATGCCTACGTACTGAACCCTTAACTCCGGCTGCTGTAGAGTTCGGACCTGCGGGACTACTGTCTCTGTCCGGGCGATAACTGCCTCTTCACGATCTACCTCCAGAGTTACTCACGTGGTCTTATGCTTCTGCGCTGCCTTTCTTTCATTCCGAGTTCTAGGAGCGCTTTTGCACTCCACTCTTTCATTTTAGCCCACACCAGCTGTGACCGCAGCATGTGGCTAACTATGTTGCCGGGTGTCATCCTTTCATTTGTTAGCTTTTCTATGGTCTCTCTCTCCACTGCATATCTCATGCAGGAGAGGAAGATGTGTTCTGCATTTTCTGCAGAGTTTCCACAGAAAGAACAGTATGTTTCGTCATCATAGCCAAATTTGTGCAGTTATTCCCTGAAATAGCCATGGTCCGATAAGAACTGCGTTAAGTAGAAATCTGTCTCCCCGTGTTGTCTCTCAATCCAGGCCGGAACATTCTTAATAAGTCTATATGTCCATCTTCCTTTTTCTGCCGCATCCCATTGCTTTTGGCCCTGCTCGAGGCTTGTCTTCCTCTCCTGTTTGCGCTTGTCGGCTGTTAGGCGCCTATTCATGGCTTTTGTTTTAAAATAGACTCTACTTAACTCCGCGGCACCGGTAATCGTAACACACCGTCATACAGCACATTGCATAATAATGTGCCTAGTACGGAGCCTTGCGGTACTCCACCTGTCACCATGTAGGTTTTTGGACCTGTCTCGGTATCATACAGCAGTAGTCTGTCAGAAAACTAGCTGCTAACTGTCCTCAGAAGATAGTTCGGGGTGTTTCTTGCCTCTAATGCCCATAGTATATGCGGGCAGTATCCAAAGTTGAAAGCATTTTTCATGTCTAGCGTAACCACAGCGCAGTATTTTGTATCTCCATGCATCCATCAGGTGCCCTCTATGGCCTTGGCAGCAATGCTCGTCACTTTTCCAACTGCGTGTAAAGTGGACCGATGTCTTCTGAATTCAAATTGGTTTTCAGATAAGAAGAGGATACTCTTCTTCTAGGTGACGTTCTAGTCGATGTCGTTTCAACCGTCCATACTTTTTTCTGCAAAGTTTTTACACTGGATCAAATTTGGATTTGCTTTCGGATTTCCAGCAAGACGGCCAGGTGATCGCTATGTGTGTAAAAGTCGCACACTTTCCAATTTGCAGATCGAACCAGCGTGCTGCTGGCGAAGGTGATATCTATTATCGAACCGCGTATTTTTACCGCCGGTGTTGAACAACACTGCGTCTAACATAGAAAACGCTTTGACTAGAGCCCGCCTTTTTGTGTAGCTACTACCCCATTCAATTGCCCATGCGTTGGAATCACGTTTGGCGTAGTAGTGAGGGCGTCTCGGACTAGTTCATCGAAAATTGTTTCGTAATCTCCTTGTAACAAACTAAGGGAAATATAGCATACAGCTATATAAATAGATGTTACCTATTTTCGCCCTTGTATTGTAAGATCTGCCCAAGAGCGGCTTATCTTTTTATTTATTTATGGGGAAGCGTTTATGTTTTTATACTGCTCACACACTATCGCCACCTCTACCTTTTCCTCGAAGATTGTTTGCTTCAGCAGATCTTGAGCAGCCTCGCAATTGTTTAGGTTGACTTGAACAATTTTCATTTTATCTTTTTACATGCCGCTTGATATAGAGGACACTTCCAACTTCTGATCCGGTGCCCGGTTTCTTTTTTCCCACTGCTTTTGCATGCTGCACACGACGGGCTTTTAACACATTCCTTGGCGAAATGCCCCTTTTCATCACACTTGCACAACACTTGCTGCGATCATCCTCACTCGTGCATGCCCTTGCCAGATGGCCGTATTCCAGGCACTTAAAACACTTTCTTAGGTTCGGCTTTTCCCTTATTCTGCAGACCAAACATCCAATCTTGATCTTATGGGCGTCAAGCAGCCGTTTTGAATCCTTTGCGGGAAGGCTGTCGACTGCCGCCTGCGTACGGCTTTGTCATGGTTTTGATCGCATTTTCGTCAAACGAGTTTAGCTCTTTGATGTGCAATCGCTTTCTTTGGTGGTTATTTCGTCCAAGTCTCGGATCTCCACTGATACTTCGTGAGTTAGGGCTCTTATTTGCGTCTGGTCGCCTAGAACCTTGCATATCTCCTTTTCATATGCTCCCGTGTTCATCTGGGCCTTCTTCATTTCTAGAAGTATTTCGCCTTTTACCGTCTTCCGTATCCGCGAAACCTTCTCTCCAAGCTCCTTCAGGGCGTCTTCCTTTTTAACGGCTCTAAGCATATCGCTGTACGACATGTTACCAGTGCGCGCAGTGATAATTGCATCGGGCCTCGGACGTGGAGCAGAAACCGACTTCTTATTCCTGATTTGTGTTTTTAGTTTAACGTGTGTCCATTCATTTTCCCGTTCCTCTGGCTTCCGTTTTTTTTATTTTATTCTTTTGGACTCCCTCTTGGCTGGCTTTTTTTTTTGGCGGGGTCTTTCGCGTCAACTGCTCATCTTCGCGGGGCCTTTTTGGTGTTGAATCTACTACTGTGCGGCCATAGATGGGCACACTGCATTATATATTTACTGCATTACACGCAGCAGTAACCAGTAACACTTTACTGATAATGAAGTACAGTTTTACTGATTACTGGAAAAATTAGCAGTAAAAATATTTTTTTTACTGGTTACTGAAAATAATTTGCAGTAAAAATATTTTTTTACTGGTTACTGGAAAAATTGTCAGTAATCGTATAAACAATTTTTTCCACGGGTAATTTATATTGCTTATTTATGTCGCTTTTCATTTTCGTCACATGATCAAAGGAATGAGTTTCTTTAAACCTTCGACAAGCCAGTGCTACAGACGTCCGCTCAAAACTGTGAGAAGCTAACCAGTAGCAAGTGTAACCAAAAAATGATTTTTTTTCCACCTGACCATACATCTGCAGTTACGCACACGTATTCAATGTTATTCAGCTCAATGACCAGATTTTGAACATATTTAGTGTGGCTCTCGAAAAGTAACCTGGTAATTGAACGGCGGCTCGGAAGACTTTTACCAGGAAATATGTAAAACTTTGGTTACTGACTGTGGACACGGGAGACGTTGTGTTGCAAATAAAATCCAAAATGTCATGATTAAAAGAGCTTTTGCGGCTTACGCTCTGCCTTCTTTCATCTTTGATTGACTTGAACTCGCAAAATTTTTGTGGGTGTTCCTTTTTCAAATACTTGATAAAATTGAAACTAATCGAAGCGAACCTTTAATTTTTTTTCCTCACACTTGACAACCACCAATTAAGCCACACATTCTTCTTTGATGAGGAGTTTTGTTCATCTGCATTTTAATGAAATTGTGCTTTAAATAAAAACATATATAACAAATAAAATAGTGCTATTTAGCATCTTTTTAAACACACCGTCGCCACAATTTTCAAAAATTTCTCATAAAGAGAATGTTATTGACACCAACCAATTCTTCATTTATCAACAAATCTGGTGTATTTGAACTTTCACTTAAGTTGTCATATCTCATAATATTGTGACTTATTTGTGAGTTCCGACCGTTTGAACAACTTGGAATATTTTGTTCGCCAGCGAAATCTTGGTCATATATTACAATCATCACTATTGAAATTTAATGCATTCATTTAAATAGATTTAATATTTTATTTTTTGCAATGTAGTACTTTAAGTTTTTAAAATCACTAGAGTGTATGTTACTCAAACCTATGACCGAATTATTTTAGAATTAACTGTTTTGTTCATTGATTGCGCACATGGACAATAGTAAAAAGTTTTTAGTCAGGCAACCCGACTTATTGATACCCTGTAACAGGTTTGCAAATTATTCATTCTTCTTGCCTTGAAGTATAATTCTTATTCAATTAAAATAAACTTTATTTAACAGCGGACGAACGTGGGTAAATCGAATCTGATAAAGCAGCTTATCAGCTAATATAAAACAATTAGCATATAACCTCCACTCCTTTTGTATTTCATAAATATGTGTAGGATGCAATAAATATTTATTGGATTATTTTTCTCAATGCTTCTACACATAATTGCATTGCTTGGATTGTACGACAGTTACACTAAACGAAAAGAGTCATAACTCAGTATTTTCAATTGGGATTTTCTGTGTATTAAATATGTTTAATATATCAGAGTCAAAATAAAAATTTGATTTAAGATTAYATTYTACGCAAGGAGGACTTTCTTTTTTGGTGATCTCAATCCGTTCATAATATTATAAATATTTGCATATAATTTTTGTTTGAATCTTTTTGGTTTCGAGTTCTGACTCTTTTGCATTTAGTGTTTCATGTGTATTTTTTTCTAAGGAAAAGAAGACAGAGCAAAACTAAAAATATTTATTGAGTACATACATGATTTAAATTCCCTGATGATAGTGCACAACATTTTCATCACCAGAAACTATTTTCAGTAAACAGTAAATATTTTGCTGGTTATGCAACTCAAATGATATTATCAGTATTTTTACTGTAATTTCTTTCAGTAACCAGTAAAAAATTATTTTTAGTGCAAATTTTTCCAGTAATCAGTAAAAAAAATATTTTTACTGCTAATTTTTTCAGTAAACAGTAAAAGTGTACTGGTAATGAAAATTTAATTTCATTATCAGTAAAAAAAAATGTACTGCATTTTTACTGGTACTGGGGCGCGATCATGGAGCTTTTTAACAGAAGGTAGCAGATCCCGGATCTGGTTGTTGATCGATCGTTGAGGCAGTTTCATTGCTTCCGTTAGCTTTTTGATCTCCCAATTCAGCCATAATGTCCCCTTTTGGTTGTGTTAGTTCCGCTCGAAGCGTGCTGTCTTGCAGCGCTGGTGGCGACGATCTCGCTCTTTCAGACCTTTCCACTGTGAGCCCCTGTTTCGGTGATCGCATCAGTCTTGGTGCCCGTCTACCTTCGACGCAACTAGTACTTGGCTTTCTCCTGGATGGTTTCAGCGCTTTGAGTGCCATGCTCGTCAAGCAGTCTTGTACACTGCTGCTTTTGTTTTTGTTATCTTTATTAAAATTAAAGTAATTCTCCATTCGTTTGTATTTTACAGGACAACGTGTGTAGGGGGCGGGCCGAAATAGACAGGAAGGGGTGTACCCTCTGAAATCATGTTCCTACCCCAGTTATCTGAGGCCTGTCCTTCGCTTTACCAGTCCCGGAAAATACGGACGGACCGGCGCTCGTCCGGGGCAACGCAGGCTACTACCCCTGCGCCCAATGCACACTCCCCGACCAAGGACCCAAGTGGCTGTTTACTGATACACCACGCGGCTAACACCTCGGCAGAGCAAGCTCACATCACCTTTTCCATCCTACCAGCGAAGACATCACTGTTAAGATAACTAAGGCCGCCCGTTATGGGTCCGTCGCGCCTGGATTTTGCCTATTCTTTTCAATCATGTCCAAACATGATGAGGGGACACATATTTCTATGTGGCGGTGTTGATTCGCCACAGTCACAGGAGCTTCAGCAGATCTGCTAGCTTTTATGCCGCATCCTTCACTCCTGCCGCTCATCGTCGGCGATTGCTTATTCGTTTTGACTTATTTCGCAACTAACCCGCTGCTACAGGTCGTTCGGCTATCTGCGACCTGCCGACCCCCCGGATAGCTAAGAGAAGAGCTAGAGCGCCCAAAGTTTGGGTGCGTGCGTCTGAACGTGCCGGAAGATGCACCTCCAGTGTCGACCGGATCAGGAGCACCGACCACCCAAGCAGACGCTTAAAACGCTATCGCAGTGGTATAGCCCACACCCCCAGCTAATTGACTGGAACCGGTTACGTAACGATCCTGAGTGAACCGATGTGGCCCTGCACCGCATCGATCCGTGGGCTTGAAAACTGGATACTACGACCGCTGGTCGACCCAAGAGAACGCAGTCCCCAGCACTGGGACAAACACCAGCACCCTTTTGGCCACTCGCTTCATCGGGTAGTTATGTAAGTGAGTGAGTGGATGTGTGTGTTTATGCTTGTATCCGTATGCAATTTCTAACTGTTGTTATACTCTCGCAACAAAGTTGCTAAAGAGGGTATTATAGTTTTGTTCACATAACGGTTGTTTGTAAGTCCTAAAACTAAAAGAGTCAGATATAGGGTTATATATACCGTCTGTCCGTCTGTCCGTCCGTCCGTCCGTCCGTGCAAGCTGTAACTTGAGTAAAAATTGAGATATCATGATGAAACATGGTGCACGTATTTCTTGGCTCCATAAGAAGGTTAAGTTCGAAGATGGGCAAAACCGGCCCACTGCCACGCCCACAAAATGGCGGAAACCGAAAACCTATAAAATGTCATAACTAAGCCGTAAACGAAGATATTAAAATGAAATTTGGCACAAAGGATCGCACTAGGGAGGGGCATATTTGGCCTTATTTTTTTGTAAAAGTGGTCCCGACCCCTACTAACTTTTTTGTACATATCTCGAAAAATACTATAGCTATGTGAACCAAACTGTATAGAGTCGTTTCTTTTAGGCATTTCCATATACAGTTCAAAAA
>NW_017537227.1:116332-118513 GCF_001853355.1 Bactrocera latifrons | reverse complement strand
CGAATTCTTAAATAATCAAAAATGTTAATTAAGATTTCTAATTTATGAGACAGTGTAATTGCAAAGTGCAAAGATTCTATTTTATTTACAGTTATGGTGAGGCTGTTAGGCGGATGCTGTCGTTAAATCCCTCTCTCTAAAATGAATCGTCCCCAATTCACTATTATTTTGAGTTAATTTAAATATTTGATCCAAAAGAGAATTATAAGTGATTTCTCTAAATTGAGTATTTTCGATTGGTTTGGGAATTTCGCGAGATTTTTTTATTTTTAGTATTAAGTAAGTTATGAAAAGTATTCCCAAGATTAAAATTATGTACCAAGAAAATGGATGGACTGTGATGATCTTGTTCCTTTCTGCTAAAATATTTATGTTATCTAATTTTAACAGTTTTTTAGTTGTTTCAAATTATTCTACAGTTTCAAAATTATTTATATGGTTATTTTTAAAATAATTCCAAATTTTTATTTCAATACAGTATTTTTTCCTGAAACTAATAACGCTCCTGGTTTAATTTCTTCAATTTGCAAGTTTTCTTCTTTTAATTTATTACACTTTCCTTGTTTTTTGTTTAATATATATGATAAATATGTGCTTTTTTATGTAGTTTACAATAGGTTTTTGAAATTTCGGTTTTACAATTTTGAATATTACAAAATTTCTTCTTACAGCGTATTATGTTCTGGTCAATAATAACTTTACCATCTAATTGAGCTATGGCTCTTACATCATAGTACTTACATGTTAGTTCTATTTTAGGGTATTTTATATAAATTATAGAAGACCATTAAATCTGTTATGGTCATTATACCATGTTGGTAATATGGTTGGTTGGTAATTTTACCAAAAGTTATTGCATTTACTAAATTTTGCAGTTCACGTTTTCTTTTTATTTTCCTGTTTGTTGTATCACCTTTAATATTATTTACTGTGTCAGTTAATTCTGTTATTATTTTAAGAATTTCTGAATTTATTGTGAATTGTTTATTGTTATTTATTACCAGTTCGTCCAATTTGTCATTAATTTTTACAAAGTCGTCATGGTCTGGTCTATCCATTTCCACAGTGTTTCTAATTCATTTCATTTATTAGGCCCTTTTGCGCCTAAAATTTGTTTGTTTTAATTGTTCTAATAATGTGTTAATTATCAAAGTTTCGGATTCTGTTTCATGTGTAATAAGTCCAAGGCTGTCGTGGTTTTGTTCGTTATTACTGCAAAAATTTATATTTTCGTCTGCTATTATATTTTCAAAATATTATATGATAAATTAGTAGCGTGAAATAGGTCCCCGTATTCCTCATAAATGGATCCATTTTCGATAAGTCGTAGTCTTGTCGGGTATAGTCTATAACATCAGCGGCTGGTGAGCTGATTAGTGCAGTCAAAATTAAAATGATCATATCAGAAACCTATAATAATTATGACTTTATATTATCTTTATGAATAATTCTATTTCTATTATTAATTATTATTTTATTCTCTAAATTTTCCTTAACTAGCTGTTTTTTATATCTATGTTGTAATTTATTTCTCTCTCTTATTATTTTCTCGTAAATGATTTTTCCGGGACCAAACCAAACGAAGTACTTTATAATAAAATAAACCATGAAAATTTGGCAACAACTTTAAAGCAAGGACAGGAGAAAATGCTAACGTTTCATAATAAATATAGATCAGATAAGCAACATCATTATCATAAGCAATGTCATTAAATTGCGATTTTTCTAATGAAATTTTCATATTAGCATTTTTCAATATTTTTGTAATTATTTCCAAATCCTTTAAGTGTTGAGTTACATTTTACGAAAAAATAATTATATCATCCATATAATCGTGACAGATTTTTCCTATCATCCATTGCTCTCCGAAAAATTCTAGGGGCATTTTTTAATCCAAAAGGCATCCTCAAAAATTCATATTTCCCATTATTAACGGAAAAAGCTCTTTTCTCAATATCATTTTCTGTCATTAAAATTTGATGAAGTCCTGATTCTAGATCAATGTTGAAAAATATTTTGCTTACGTTTGTATCCGGAATCGGATAACGATCAGAAATTGTATGCTCATTTATTTTTTTGTAGTCTATTACCATTCTAAGTTTTGATGTTCCATTGTTATTTGCATCCTTTTTTGGTACCATCCAAATTGGTGAGTTATATGGACTTTTACTGTCATTATAC
>NW_017537227.1:96827-115990 GCF_001853355.1 Bactrocera latifrons | reverse complement strand
AAAACGTCAGAAACACTAAATTTTACGGAAGAAATGTCAGAAGGAAGCTGCATCCAGGTTTTTTTTTTAAATTGAAAATGGGCGTGGCGTCGCCCACTTATGGACCAAAAACCATATCTCAGGAAGTACTCCACCGATTTCAATTAAATTCATTATGTAATATTTTCTTAACACTCTGATGACATGTACCAAATATGGGTGAAAACGATTCACAACCACGCCTGAAATCTCGATTATCACTTTATCATGCGAGAGTATAAAATGTTCGGTGACACCCGAACCTAGCCCTTCCTTACTTGTTTTCTAATATTATTAAATGAAATCTTGTATTGATATTTGGCTGCATTTTTTTTCTTTTAAGTTCAGTTAATTTTTCATCTTGATTTTCAATACTTAACTTTTCAGAATTCTTTTCCGAATAATAGTCATTATCGTTATTCATTTCTGAGCCTCTTTCACCCAGTATCGAATAGTTATCACTTATGTTGCCGGCAAATTCATCGGCTGGCATTGTAGAGCATTTTCGTTCCACACTATTTTATTTATAATTATTTTATTTATTACGTTGGTATAAATTTGTCCCAAAAAAATTTCTTTACATAAAATATTGCCGGTAAAATCTTCGGCTAGCTTTGTAGAACTTTTTCGTTCCACATTTTTTTTATGATTATTGCTTTCATTATGCTAGTATAAATCTTCAGCTGGCGTTTTAGGATGTTTTTGTCCCAAAATAAATTTTTTTAATATAATATTACCGGTAAAATCTTCGGCTGGCTTTGTAGAACTTATTTGTTTCACAATTTTAATATTTCTTTCATTTTTAATGTTATCGATTTTTTTCTCGAAAGCATTTTTTTGGAAGCATCTTGTTCCATAGTTTTGTTTTCAAAATAAATGTTCATAGTTCTGTTATCATTTTCCATGTTATTCTTTACCCTTTAATTCATTTTCCCATTGGACACATCGATAAGTGCCTCAATTTTTTTAAGGTAATTGCATCCCAAAAGGAGATCCGATTCTAATCCCTCTATTTCATAGAAGTTTTCCACGACTCCAAATATGGTTATTGTGTTAAAATTTGGTGATAGAATAGCGATTCACGGTTTTTACTCGCTTATAAATGGCTAATTCGTTTTTATTATTATAAACCCTAGGCTTAATGTAGCATGAGGTTGCTCCCGTGTCGACTATAGCTTTTAAGTTCTTATTTAATTTCCTGTAATCTGAGATAGTTCAGTTCGCCCCGTCTTCGCCTAAAAATGGTTCTCATTCATATTATTTATTCTTTGAGTTTTCTCCAGCGGGCGAAAGCAAAGCTATGATTACTTTCCCTATAACGCTTTACCCCATGTGATTCCTGATTTTGTCCCTTATGGGCCTGAATGTTTGTATTTGTTTGTATATATATTATGTAGTGTTTGTATGGTGTTTTCAATTTAGATTAAAATTGCTATGGCCTTGTTGCCCCCTCACGTTAAAATCTTTATTATAAAGTCTGGATACAGCTGGATCTATATCCATAGGAGTTGGTTTCGGAAGATTACAATGTATATGGTTATTTGCAGGGTTGTTCCATTGAGGAAATCTTAAGTTATTGTTTGTATACATTGGCTTCACTTTGTTTTTATCATACATAAAGTTTTGAGCAAACCGGGCTCTTTGATTATTGGATTCCTGTTCCTGAGCTTTTGAAAAAGCTTCAGGTAAATCTTGTGGATTTAAAGAGAATATTATGTGAGAATATTAATGGTTTGTTTAGTTCTGTAATAAAAATTTGTAAGGCGTGTTCCCTACTCTTTTTGTTTAATTCCTTTGTTTGGTCTGCGTTATTTCCGTGTGTCATGATTGTTTTGTTTATTAATAGCGTCAAATTTTTGTTGGCGAGGTTGTAATATTCTACAACCGACATTGCACCCTGCCTTAAGATGTTTAATTCTTGTTCGATTATATATATTGGACGTTTGTCCGCCTATGCAAAGTCTAAACGAGATAGAATCGCACCGAAATTGAGGACTGTTCAATGGTTTGTTAATACATCATTTGCATCATGCGTTATTTTATTCCTAAGTATTGTAAGTGCAGCAAAGTATTTTCTACTGCCCCTCACGTATAGGCTCATAGCGTTAAGCGCTGCCTCTCTCCAACTAACATATAAATAAATTCATCCTACCAGTAAATTCAGGTACGGATTTAACTATGTCTAATGATTCTTGACGGCCTATACTGTCATATATTGTCTCTGTTAGAAAATCGGTTGCATTATTGGTATTGACTACTTCCTCATGTAATGCTATATTGCTGTCAGCAATAAGACGAGATATTAGGTTTACGGTCAAAGCGTCACCGTTAGGCATTTTATCTAATTTTCAGCTTCTGGTCTTTTTTTGTTAATTCTTTTTATTTTATCCTTTCTAGGAAAGGGTGCTTTTTTATTCTGGAGGGTCTGGAGTTCAGAATCGCAGAATTAAGCTTTATTAATGACCGGAGGGTCCCCTGGCGGTGGTGAATCGCGGTTTCAATATATTTTTTGTTATATGGCTGGTCGAGCCTTTAATTATTGTTTTATTAAACAAAATTATTTTTGTTGGATTCAGTTTTTATAATTCTCTGGAGGGTCCCCTGGGTCTAGAATCGCAGAGAATTTTAATTTGTTATAAGCTTGACGGTCCCCCCGAGGGTGGTGAATCGCAGCTTTTAATTATGTAATTTATTGGTTGTACAAACCATTAGTTATAGTCTTTAGTTTTTTTGTTTTTTGAGTTAAGGACATTCCCTAGTATCGTGATTGCCCTTACAAAAAAGTATAACAATTTTCATATTTAATACTTCGGCTATTTCTCATTTCTAATATATATATATTTTAAATATAGTTAATTTTAATTTAAACTTACTAATATATTCTCTCGGTGTCTCTGTTATAATTCCCTTTAATGATGCAATTGTTGCCGTTGCTGTTGACACTTTCGTTGATGATGGAATTGTTGTCGCTGCTGTTGTTCTCTGTTGACGATGTCGTTTTATAAAATATTTGTATTTTTGTGATTTAAGTCACTCTTTCTGTTTTTGTAATTTTGTATTTTGTTGTTTAATTATGTTTTAATTAATTATTTAAGTTATTGATTTTTAAATCAATTATTTAAAAACTTTTATATTTCGTGTTTTTATTAACCTGCGATGGTCACTTCGTTGCTTGTTCTCACTCACTTTATTTCAGGTGTTGACTTTTTTGTTCACTTTTCTTTTTTTCACTTTTCTAATTTATTATTTAAACAAATTTTTTTATAATTTCTTAGTTTTGTTATTTATTTTTTTATGAAAGTTTTTCATTTACACTTTTTTTTCTTTAGTAGGCACTTGAAAATATATAGCCATTATTTGCAGCTTTTAATGATGCCGCACTAAAATCTCATTTAAATGGGCACCTTTGAACTCGTGCCCCATGTTGGGCGCCAATTAATTCCCGCGACGAGGGAATTTAAAAAAATATATGTTTTACATCCGCGAACACGCGGATTTCTGTGGATTGCCATATACAAATCAACATCTTTATTCAGAAAAACTAATGTATTGTATATACATTTTTGACTTATTTGCTTAAAGTTAAAGCTAAAGCTGAAGTGTAAGCATCAGCTTGATTAAATTCAGAACAAAGAAAGAATTAATTACAATACTAACTGTTTCAGCATATTCCAGCAGAACATTAAGCGTTCTGTTTTCTTTACAATTGTTGTTGTTATGCCTTCTTGTGAGGGTAAGCGATATTGTTTTGATAAAAATGGATTATTGGATTCAGAACAGGAAAAGCATATCGAATTTTTAAATAATCGAAAACGTTAATTAAGATTTCTAATTTATGAGACAGTGTAATTGCAAAGTGCAAAGATTATATTTTATTTACAGTTATGGTAAGGTAGCTAAGCGGAGGCTGTCGTTAACTTACATATGTACATACATAAGTCTCTGGGCACGATTCCGATTACTTTGGCGGAAGGGTAAAAAAACCGAATTTCCGTATAAATGGGGTATGTCCGGATAGAGGAGCTTCTCCAGAGGAGGAATATCCAAAAATAATATAAAAATTACTTATATTTTTTAAAATTTTCACGATTAAAAGTTCTAAAATATGCACTAATAACACAAGGTATTTCTCTCTCTTCCATTAAATTTACTCACATTTTTCACTCTGTATATTTAAATATACACTCTAAACATTGAAATAAGTTCACATTTCATTTTTATTTTGTAATATTTCATTTAAATTTATTAATTTAAAAATCACTTAGCGAACTCGGCGTTGCAAAGGATAGATTGTTTACAATTATGAGGAAAACACCAAATATGAAGGATTTTCCTTTGTTTGTTTTTTTGCGTGATTCTTTTCTCTACATTAATTATAATAAAAAAAAATCTTTAAGACATTTTTTAAGTTATAATTGAGTTGTGAAAACTTTTTCCACATATTATGCATTTTACATATAGTATGTATATGTGTAATATGTGATTTATATTTAATAAACACATATAATTTAAACTCTATAATAATATAGTATTATAAAATTTATATAATATCATGTCGGGATGACTGAAGTACTTTAAAAAACTAACCCTGGTCGAGCGAATACCCGGGCGGTCTGAAGTACTTGCGCGGAGTTTTAGAAAAATAACCCTGGCCGAGCGAATACCCGGGGGGACTGAAGTATTTCGCGTAGTACTCCTTTCTGCGTTCAAAATAAAAAAATATATTGAGTTTTTGTTATAAAGTGGGTAAAGTGGTTATATTTGTTGGTTACCATGCACTCATATTGAACGAAAATGAATTGAACTGTACTAATATACTTTACACTTCATTACGTAATATTATTATATAATATTACTTATACACATGTATATACAATATTATTATATAATATTACTAATACATGTATTTAATATTGCTTATTTGCTTAATAAATTTAAAAAAGAAAATATCCATATGCCTGAAAAGAGGAATTTCAGCGAACTACCTTATCATGACATGGCAGCGCTCCATTTCGTCGTAATTTTTGGCAAACAAATGGGGTTAAAACGAGTGTAAAATCAGGAGGACTTCCTTTTTCCAACGGTACCTTCAGATCGCGGCGCTAAAGAAATCGGAATTGTGCCAGTCTCTGCATACACAGAAGGAAGGTTATGGCGTCTCGTTACTGCTTCTTGCCCAGTAACTATGAAACCGTAAACCAAATTTGCTGGTTTTATTAACGAAAACGCGCGCCTCAATCCTCTGAACAAGTAACGCCAAAAGTAAACAAAATTGCTTATGCAGCATTTAGAAGAACGCGCCAAACAAGAGGGTTCCTCCAAGTTTTCAAACTAATTTACACAACTAATATTTGACTACAGACCAAATGCACACATACACACATACATATATTCCAGGCGCGACGGACTCACAATGAGCGGCTTCCTGGTCAGCGTCTGTTCTTCATGTAAGGTTCGGCAGCAAACATGACCGGTCCATACCGAGGCGCACTGGGAGTCCCAAGAAGCACCATCAGATGTTTTCCCACTGATGGTGTGGAAAGGGTGATTTGAGTTTGCTCTACCGAAGTGTTAGCCACGATGTGAACCAGTACCAGCCCCTTCGGGCCTTGGTCAGGAAGTGTCCATTAGGCGCAGACCTAGTAGACTGCGTTGCTCCGGGCGAGCGCCGGTCCGTCCGCGTATTCCGGGACCAGTAAAGCGAAGGATAGACCTCAGGGAACTGGGGTAAGGCCATCGTCCCCGAGGGTACACCCGTTCCTGTCTATTTCGGCCCGCCCTCCTGCACACGATGCGCTGGTAAAACTGATTAATGGAGAAAACAATGGAAAAAAAAAACAACGACAACAACAATAGCAGCAACAAAAATATGGAGTACCCAGGGATGGATCCCTTTAAGAAGGCCTCGCGATTGGCCAGATCGCCTGTAAATGTGCTATCGTCGGATAGACCTGCGCGAGCCAAATCTTCACCCCCGGCGCTGCAGGAAAATACGCCATTACTAATGGGAAGACTAGGCAAACGAGATCACATGACGCAGTTAGGAGAAATGATACAGAAGTTAGCGGATATAATGCACCCACCACAGCGTTCCATCAACCACCCCATGCGGGAGCTACTTAGTTCTATCACGAAGCTTCACTCATGTGCTAACGAGGAGCACGCCCGACTGGGTGAATTAAAGCGTAATGTGTCAAGCCAGACAAAGGTTGTTGAAATAACACCTAAAAGGCCACGCGCTATCGATGAGAAAGGTAGTCGATCTGACAAGTGAAGATAAACGTAGCTATCCTAAAGATGCTAGAGCGAAGCCAGCTACAGACAAAGAAGGGGGTCATGATCCAGAGTAGGACACAGAAAAAAAAGATTAAGAAGAATGTAAACGCGACACAACGTCTTCGACCCGATGCTATCGTGATTGCAAAAGTTAGAGAAGTGACGTACGAAGACATTCTTCGCACAGTTAAAGCAAATGTGACATTGCAAGGGCTTGACAAAAATGTCTCAAGAGTAAAAAAGACAGCCAAAGGAGAATTCTTCTTGAATTAAAGAAGGAGCAAATAGGAAATACAGAAGGATATAAAGAGAAGATAAGCAAAATATTGGGCGACCAGGCACAAATCAAAACATTGAAGCAAGAAACCACAAAGGAGTTGCGGGACCTGGACGATATCACTACAAAAGAAGACATAGCGGAAGCAATCCGATCAGAAATTAAAGAACTTGGGCTCTTTAATGTATCAGCAATAAAAACCATCAGAACGGCCTACGCGGGCACCCAGATAGCCGTGATAAGTCTTCCTTCGCAAGAAGCGAAACATTTGCTACAGGCCCAGAAGATCAAGATCGGCTGGACAATATGCAGGATAAGGGAGAAAGCTCAATTGAAAAAGTATTTTAGGTGTCTCGAATATGGACATGTTACGAAGGCATGCGGCAACTTGGAAGACAGGAGCAAGTGCTGTATCAAGTACGGAGAAGAGGGTCACTTTGCGAAATCCTGTACTAATAAACCCTTCTGCATTGCGTGCAAAAAGAGTGGAAAAGCGAACACCGAACACCAAATACTGAGCCGAAAATGTCCCATCCTACAAATAAACCTGAACCACTGTGAGGCGGCTCATTAGCTATTAACGCAAAGGATGTATGAATATAGTATTTGTGTAGCAATAACTTGTGAACAATACAAAAATAAAACGACTGACAAGTGGATCTCAGATACCACAAAAAAGGTAGCAATATGGGCATGTGAAGACAAACCGTTTCAACACAAACCAGTAACTGAAAGGGCTTATTACGCAAAAGCGAAAATGCATGGGATAAACTTCTACAGCTGCTACATACCGCCGAGTATCCCACTCGACGAGTATGAAAAAATACTGGACGAACTTGTGGAAGACGCAATGAAAACTACACCAAACATAATTGCGGGGGACTTCAATGCCTGGGTGATAGAATGGGGAAGCCCGAGAGGAAGGGCACTGCTTAAAGCCTTTGCGGTGCTAACGCTTCCTGCTGAATATAGGGACAAAGAACACCTGTGAAAAGATTGGACATGGCTCCATTATTGACATATCCTTTGCTAGCAGAACCCTAATTCGATCAACTGATTGGCGGGTAAGCGACATATATACCCAGAGTGATCACCTGGCTATATTAATAAATATAAGGAAACACACGCAAGGACTAAGTAGAACCCCTTGTTGCCAAAGAGTGCAGTCCAAAGGGTGGAGCATCGAAACACTTGACGAGGAACTTTTCCAATTTATGCTGGACGATACACTGAAGGAAGATACTGACGTAGAACTCCAAGCCAAACTGCTGGTAGAACACATATCCAAAGCCTGCGATGCGGCTATGTTCAGAACGAAGCAAACAGCCCATAGAAAGCGGGTATACTGGTGGAACAATGAAATCGCTTTACTGAAAAGCGACTGCCACAAAGCGAGGCGCCGATTTCAACGCTGCATAGGCAGCAGCGACTGTACGAGGCTGAGAGAAATTTTCAAAGGAAAGCGCAGGGATCTCAAAAAAGCAATAAAGGCGAGCAAAACTTCTTGCTTCAAGATTTTATGCAAAAAGGTAGATGAAAACCCATGGGGAGATGCATATAAGATAGTAATGGGAAGAGGAGGAGGCAAGGGGCAAGCACCGACCTGCCCCTCTTTGCTAAGACATGTGGTAGAAACGCTATTTCCTAAGCAGAGCCAAGGAGGTGGAAGATTACTTCTCGAAAAAGCGGAGCCCACAGATGCAGCAAAAGTAAACGACCTCGAAGTGCTACAAGCTGCTGAACGGTTTGGCAACTCCAAAGTACCTGGCATGGATGGAGTCCCGTACAAAGCCCTGAAGCTCACAGTAAAATATAAAACAAAACCATTTGTGCAGCTTTTTACACGATGTCTACGAGATGGAATTTTCCCCAAGATATGGAAAATGCAACGTCTACTGCTATTGCAGAAGGCAAATAAGCCAGCAGGGGAACCGAGCTTTTACCGCCCACTATGCACGATCGACACAATGGGAAAAATGCTGGAGTGGATTATCTGTGACCGACTAGAAAGTTACCTAGAAGGGGAGACATGCAGCCTATCAAATAACCAAACCAAATAACCACTTCCGCAAAAAACGCTTAACTGTTGACGCAATTAAGAAGCTCACAGGTATTGCGGAAAAGGCCATAGAAGGATAAAGATGGATGTACGGGAATAAAGAATACTGTGCGGTCATAACGCTCGATGTGAAAAACACATTTAATTCAGCTTACTGGCCCCACATACTGCGTGCGTTACAAACGAAAAAAATACCAACTTACTTGTTGAGCATCATACAGAGTTATTTGTCCGAAAGGCTCCAGCTCTATGACACAGACGAAAGTCCAAAAGAGTATACGGTAACTGGTGGTGTGCAACAAGGTTCCGTACTGGGTCCACTCTTATGGAATGTGATGTATGATGGAATATTACGCCACCCGCTGCCTAAGGAAGTACAGATTATCGGATACGCTGATGATATAGCGGTAACCATAGTGGCCAAAGAACTCCACCAAATTCAGAGGATATGTAGTGATACAGTACCAAAAATAAAACTCTGGCCAAATAACTCAAAACTACAACTCGCGGAACAAAAAACCGAAGCAGTGTTAATTACAAGCAGAAAAAACCTAGAGAATATCTCCCTCAACATTGGCGGACATATCATTACAACGCAATCAGCACTAAAGTACCTTGGTGTAATGATCGACGCGAGACTGAGCTACAAATCTCACATTGAGAAAGTCTGCGAAAAAGCTGCCCGTGTAAATGCAGCCCTAACCAGAATTGTGGCCAACATAGGAGGTCCAAAACAAAGCAGCAGAGCACTTTTGGCCAAGGTTAGCCAGCGCTCATGCAAAAAACATATGCAATAATGGCACAATCAGTGTTCCGGCTAAGCGCAATTAGAACTATTAGCGCATTCCGCACAGTATATCATGAAGCCGCTAGCATTATATCTGGAATAATGCCGCCAGACATAATGGCTCGAGAACTGAGCCGGATATATGACAAAAGCAAAACCATAGGCAGAAAGCTGACAATGGAAGAGCGAAAATTGGAAAGACAAGAAAGCAAGGAGGAATGGCAGAACCATTGGGAAACAACAACGAAGGGAAGATGGACGCACCGTCTAATCTGGAAAGTACAAGAATGGGTAGAACGAAAGCATGGCGAGACAAACTTTTACATGACGCAGTTTCTGAAAGGACACGGACGTTTCAGAGAGTACCTGCATAGGTATGGTCATAACGATGGCGTTACTTGCTCTTTCTGTGGTAACAGTAATGAAAATGCGGAGCTCATATACCCTGGAGATAGGAGTAGCATCCCGGTAAACCCCTGACAGCATAGTGAATCATATGTTACATAAACGACGAGTATGGTATGCCATGGAGAGGACGAAAGTTCTGATACTGCAAGAGCTGAGAAGAGCCGAA
Organism: Bactrocera latifrons; assembly: GCF_001853355.1. Classification (NCBI taxonomy): domain Eukaryota; kingdom Metazoa; phylum Arthropoda; class Insecta; order Diptera; family Tephritidae; genus Bactrocera; species Bactrocera latifrons. Next base: position 105,999 of record NW_017537227.1, on the reverse strand, counting down.
CACCAAAGAAGTAGTGAAACTAGGTCACCAAGAGCTAATGACGTGAGCCAATAGGCTAAGCTGGCCCTGCGATGTAATGCCTAGCGGCGGTCCCGCAGGGCCGTTCCATAAAGCTACAGATGACGGAGTTAAAGGTTTAGTACGTAGGCGTACTGTTCCGCAAGTCTAATACAGTAAGATATTACTTATTAGGCGTGGTCCCGAATGAGGTGCACCTTTAGCGAGCAGTACGAATCGTGCATACTGCATACCACTAAGTATCAGTATCTATGAAAGATTCCCCCTTCGAAAGAAAAAAAAAATATATATACACATATGTTTTACGCTGTAAGAACAAGAAAGACGCCCAGTTATAACTCGGAAGCTGAAAGCGGCAATCTCTGAAGCCTAACCAAGACTAAATACTATGAGTATGTAGCTTCACATCCCTACTTGGTTAGCTGAAAAAAATAGACTCCTAACTGTAAACTTGCAACAGCTTCTTCATTTCAACTAGAAATGTGCGTAATTTTATCTTTGATAATAATAAATTAATATTATTATCCTGCAATATGTGTGACTTGTTTTATCGTGGTGTTGTTGTTTTTTTTTGTTTTATGGTAACTTTTAGTCTTTGATTATGACAACTGTTTCAGTTAAAACCGCGCACTAAATCATGCATATATTTCTTGTCGTACATAAAAACTCATACACTCACACACACATACTTGTTGTTTTGTTACGGAGATATCCTACACTACCTACCCTACGGCTACCCACTTTTGTCAAATATTTCAATACAACTACATATTTTTTCGCTATGCACTAAAGCCAATGTGCCTTGGGGGCCTTCGGGTTATTTTTTGTTTACCTAAACGCGATGAAAAAAAGTTTCTTTCATTTCTTGATTTATTTGAATGAGTGCGAAGGAGAAAACATAATTGTCAATAGTCTCAAAAGAAAATCTCAAAAAGGGTAATAAAAAAACGATTGAAAGACGCATGTCGTTCGTGATCGTACCATCGTAAAGGAGGCTCGTACAACAAGAAGGTAAGTAATTCTTGTTGTACGAGCCTCCTTTATAGAATTTTATGTGACTTTTTTTTAATATTTTGCAAATAATTACTTCATTTGTTTTTATAGCATTGGAAATCAGAATGAATTGAAAATAGCAACAGCACCAATATAATCAGAGGCAGCAAATATCAATTGTTAAGTATGTGAAAAAAATGTGTGTGTTGTTTGAAATTGGACTGCGCATTTCAATATAATACGCAAAAATAAATATGTACAGATGTATGTATTTTATGCGTTTAAGGCGGACTGCACAATCCAATATAATATGTGAAAACAAATGTTTGTGTTATATTGTAAACAATAAGATATTATTATTCTCTTCTTTGAGATATTTTTATTTAATTATTCTTTCTTTTCAGATTTTATCACTGTTTTGATTTAAATAATCTTTGCTTTCAGAGTAATTTCTATTTGCATTTTTTCTTATATAATATTATTCTTTTCTTTCAGATATTATTATCATTTTATACAATTAATTTTTCTTTTTCTTTTAGATATTACAAATTCCATGTAATTATTATTTAGTTTCAGGTATTAATAACCTTCATTTTATTGTTATCTGTTTTAGATATTTGTCTTTTTTTTCAGGTATCAATAATGATTCTCTTTAATTAATTTTTTTTCAGATATTAATAATTTTTAAATTAAATATACTTTTATTTATATAAATTATAATAAATTTTATGTGAATAATCAAACAATTTTTAAAATTAAAAAGTTTTGCTTGAAATTTTAAGAAATTTCAATTGTAGGAATAAAAAAATACAGCCCTGCATCAGCTGTTTAAAAACGGAAAATGCAACCCTGCATCAACCGTCAATTGGGAATTTTAGAGCAGGACAGGTATACTTTTTTATATGACACTGCTACTGTATACGTACGTGTGAGGGGAAAAGTGGGAAGAGTCTTCACTCGGCCTATGGCAATCCACCCACTTTACTACCTACTGTTTCACTAGTTTTTATTCCGCTCATGGCTGGCAGGAATAGTAAATCTTTATAACAATTTACACATACATATTTTTAAGAATTTCGGTACAAAAGAAAAAACAACAAAAAACATACAAGACCTTGATTCCCATCTAGTGGATAGTTTACAAGGAAGATTTTCTTCGCTTTGAAATAAAGAAGTTTATGGATGCGACTGGTAGATGTCGCCTCCAATAGAAGAAAGCGAACATATGTACATTATTAGAATATTCTAGAAACTATTTAGTCTTCGATGTATACTATATACAGAAGGGAGATGGAAATTATTTGGGTATGGAAAAAGAAGACAATATCAGTTATCTTATATTAAAATGACTATTCCGTGGGCCACTAATCTCCGAACATAATATACCCTTCAATAAAATTATGAGAACCATCATTAAATGTCTAAGAACGAAAGGTAAACCATATACAAGCAGAGGAAGGAATTGATTCTACAAGAAGCTTTTGAATAGAGAATCAAACAAACTGAGAAATTTTAATTGTTTCGAGAGACAGTCGAGTGGTTTCGAGTCCTTTCTGCTTCTAAGATGACCGTGCTATCTTGAATTTTACCAGAGCTTAAAGGTTTTAAATAGATGCAATATTTTTTTGTAAAGTTTCGACAAAAGGAAAGATGCGAATCTTCTTTATTGATACGGACACTGCTTACCAATCTGCTTGAACCCACACACAAAATTTTATCAAAACCGGTCCAGTCGTTTAAGAGGAGTTTAGCGAAATACACACACACAAGAAATTTATATATATATATTAAGACATAAGCTGTCAAGAAAGTATCGGGAATATATAAATAAAACAAGCATATTTCAATCACAATCCAAATTTATTTTATCGCCTCCGAAATAACATCCAATTGAAGCGATGCACATATGCCAACGCTGGTCTTCAGCTCTCGCCTCTAATTTGTTTTGATGTCTTCAATTGAGTCGAAGCGCGTTCCCCAAAGTGGATATTTCAGTGTGGAGAATAAGAAAAAGTCACTTGCTCAATAATATTTGTAGAGTGTTTGGCCAAAAATTCATTCTCAGTGATGGCTTTGTGCGATGGTGCGTTATCATGGTGAATCCACGAATTGTTTACCCACAAACTCGGACATTTACGACGGATATCGTCTCGTAAGCGCCTGATAACACCAATATAATACTCTTTGTTGACGGTTTGACCAGTTGGAACATATTTATAGTGGACGACACCACTAATCGAAGAAAACAATGACCATTACCTTCATTTTCGATCTACTTTGGCAGACCCTTTGGGCCGCCATTCGGATGATTGCTGGTTCGTAAGTGTTTCGTCGCCAGTAATTATGTGTTCCATGAAGGTGAATTGGCTCGATCCAGCATGCCTGTAATTACTTGCTATCGATACCTTTTTTGAAGAAAATTCAGCTCTATCGGAACAAGTTTTGCACCAACGCGTTGCATGCCCAATCTTCATGCATAATCGTTCGTTCGGTCTCGTGAGACATGTCCAATTTATGGGCAATCTCTTTCAAGCTCACATGGCTACTTTCGGCAACAATGTCCTTCACTTTTTCAACGTTATTATCGGTCACACTCGTTGAAGGCCGTCCAGAACGAGACATGTCTTTGCCGGTCTGCCGACGCTCCTTGAATGCTTTGCACCACTCGTAAGTGCGCATTTTTGATAGAGCAGATTCATAAAAAGTCGTCTGCAACATTTTCAATGTATCTGCACACGAAAATTCGTTCACAACACAAAATTTAACACAAATACGTCCATCAATATTTTCGGTTATTGTAAAATTTGACAAACACTACCGAGGTCGACTGACATAAATAGGTGCTGTAAACATACTGGCAGAGAATGTATATTTATCGAGAAGGTCCAACAATGGACAAGCGTGTGAACTGTCAAAAGCTAACAAAATGCGATGAACGTGTTTCACTACATCTAGCTAAGAAGGAGAAATCTTAACAGTGGAGCGTGAACAGGGCTGAGCATCCAATGAAAATTATATATACAATTCTTATTGCAGACGTATGTTAGCCTTTTGCATATAATTCTATACGTTTACATACATGCAATCATATTAATTGATATTGAATATCATTTGCGAGTTTTTGTGAATGCATGCAAAATTGATAACTTCATCGTTAAATTATGCTATTTTCAAAGTAACATTTGTAGTTAATATACAAATACGAGCTACTTTTTAAATATTTCATATGTTTGATAAAAAGCGTTTAGTATAAATGTCATTTAAACATTTGTTGATTAATTTAAAAACTAGTTATAAGATTTATGTTTTCGTTAAAGTTTTCTTTCAGTAAGCCACAAGTGCTTTTAGTAGTAAACGTTGCTTATTATTTTACACTCAAAGTTACATACTTTGCAGTTATTTTTAAATAAACGTATTGTAGACATTGAAGCGAAAGGCACATCCGCATGCTGCCAAGTTCAAAATTCAACTGTGTCTTGTTAGCGTCCGTGGGTTGGCTATCTCGGTCAAGTCAGGGTTGTTAATTTTCGTTCTTGGTACGGTTGCTGTTTAATCGTGCTAGACCTGGTTGACCGTACGGTCGAGGTTACTCGTCCCACATGTATATACATATATGACATACTATCATAATATAATGAAGAACTTATTATAATATATTACAATAATAGTATATGTAAATCGCATTTAATTTCAATTTTCATGCGTATCTACATATCAGCACATAGTTACATATGTACATATGTAAGTACAATTCAAATTCAAATCGTGATATTATATTAAGTTTTTCGAGTTTCAGTAGTTGTTTGCTTGACCAATACAAAATATAATATTTTTGCGACTTAACATCAGAAATAACAAATGGGATATGAAAATATATTCTTTACTACACTCACTGCTTCAATAGTAACGGTTTCCAAATAATATTTGTCGCTTTTCCAAAATAAGTGTTGCCGCCACTGTTTACTTTTTTTTGACGCGAAAAAACGAGAGTATTTTTCATTTAAGTGAATTATTTTTGGCTGTGTTTAGTTTTTGTTCATTATTTATACTAAGTTAAACTCTTATAATATAAGCCTTGAATCCTGTAATACAACTTTTTATTGTTGCATTAAAGAYTGCGTTGTTATAAACACTTTAATATTGATAGAACTGCTGTTTACTTATTTTTGACGCTCACAGCACGTTCTCTGATATAAGTTCACTCATTGGCGTTTGCACCTATCGCCAAGTGGCGCTCTACCATCATGAGGTGTGTAGTAGGCTTTGCCATCCTTTATAGCGGCTATTGTCAGGTTGTCTGAAAAGATATTTACCTTGTTTTTCGAATTCGGTAAGTATGTTTTGTAGTATGTTTGGTTTTAATCTAGATACCATGACTCCAGAGGGTATCCATGGTTCTTGAACTAAGACCGCATCGTAGTCGATCTTCTCTAAATTGAGGAGGAGCTCGACAGAGGCGACTTTGCGCTTATGGAGGTTTATTTGAAGGGCCTTCACTGCTCACATAGCATGCAACACGTATCGAGGATCAGCCTGGCTGGGGCTCTGAAACATCCCAGTCTTGAACGGAGGTTATGGATATTTGACGGCCTCAGTAATAACTCCCTAACCACTCTCGCGTTGGTCGAAAATATGAATCAAAACAGTAGCATGTATTAAAGGAGTATGAATTTCCTGTAATTCAGCTGTTGGTTATTCTAAGAAAAAGCAGTGTTTGTAAGGAATTTGATAACAATCACCACAAATACAGAAGCGAAGTTGAGTTTATTTGCAAGGGCTGGTACTAGCATGGTAGTTGAAGCTGAGTTCAATTACAGGAAAGCAAAAACACTAGCGGCAGCCGGAACCAAACCGTCAAGAGCTTGATATAAGTGCTCTGATAACAGTTAAACCTCTCTCTAAAATGTGTCGCATAGCTTTCTAAGAAATGATGCTATTAAGAAAAAAGTTTTACATTGTGTAAAATTTTGAAGTTGATTTGTCCATATAATCTAGATAGGAGACCAACTTTTCAATAATATCAGGATAGAACTAACACCGCCAAAAGTAGGGCATTTTGTTCATGTTCCTGATATTTGTTTGAAGTTTCGCTATAAGAAGATTGCTCTGAACGGGAAGGGGAACTTTCGACGGGACTTCTTCTGTACCAATAACTTAAAAAAAAATGTTGACGAAAATACTGTCAAATATATAGATTTATTTCTAATCGATCGATGTCACGTTATTTTCGAGACAAACTTGTGTAGAGTTCTTACATACTTTTTAAAACCAACGAACAGAACTCAACTGATCATGAAGACTGCAAAATATATCTACTCAACCTGATCTGCTCGGCCGATTCAAAGAAGACGACGACTGAATCGAATGTTATGAGGCGGTCCTGGATCAGGTATTGATACTAGCTTGGACGAAAAAGAAGTAATGTTTACCAAGAAGACGTTCTATCAAGCAAAGAAATTGATTTACTGATAAACTTATATGTAAGAAACACATTCCCGATTTTAGGTCTTTCTTAAAAATCGATCCTTTCATGATTCGAATTATATGATTCTGAATAGCTAATTAGCTAAGGCACTTTTGTGTCATGTGTCAACCATTAGGCAGTTGTAAATTTCCTATGGAGAACACACTCGCAACGGAAATTACTTTTTGAACGATTAAGAGAACCATCTATATTCAAATGTAAATATATTCAAAGAAATGTCAAAAGCACCACTTTATAATTAGAATTTGTGCTAGCAAACCGCTACAATTAGCCTTCCACAACAGCGAACGCGGCACAAAAGCGAGCTGTCAGCAGATAAATGTAAAATTTCGAAATAGAATTTATGAAAATTAGTCCCTTAGATGCAAATCTAACAAACGTGACATATATTCTTTACTTTCATCTTACTAATTCTTATTTGCAGAATTTTTATTATCTAATTTTCACAGCCACACTTATTTGCACTACAAATTATTTTCTGCGACGTTGCATTAATTCAGACACGCAATATTTTACCAGATTCGATGCCTTACAATTGACTCCTCACCAGCTGTTCTCCGCACTGTTGGTGGCATGCTTTTCGCGATGTCAGCAAAAAATTTCTATCCATTCGACCTAACTAACCGACTAATATGCATCCTTGACCAAAGCTTCGAAGCGCAAATAATATACAAATGAGTGATTGGGGTGAAGGCAAAGAGAAAGTAAGCAAAGAAGAAGATTGTAATAAAAAAGAGACCACAAGAAAACCATGTTTAAGCAAGCGGGTGGAATTGTTGATAAACAGTTAATGTGGATATTTTTGGTCGCTGATTTACATTTCCTACACATAGTCAGCGACGGTTCTTCATTATTTGAGTATGTGGCGGTAATCTTCAGTCACCAGGTTACAGATAGTGAAAGGAGACATGAATTCTTCCTTCTGTCTTTCGAGGGATTTTCTTGTCTTTCTTTTATATCGTCTTTCTTTTAAACCCCTTACATCTCACACCCTCCAAATGTAGTATCGAATAAAATACAGTTCACAACCTCGACGTAGACTTCAACTAATAAAAATTTTTCCTTCCCCAAATATCCATCAATAGTCCCTTATAAAATTTGTCCCTTATAAACGAAAATCACTTTTCGAATATACATTAATTTTTATAATGTTAGCAGATAAGTTACAAAAATTGCTTTATTAAATATTTAGAGTTGCCAACTTATTTTTTAAATTAAATTAAAGTAAATTGAATCAATCACTTTTGACTACTCATTAATTTCCATAATGAAAATATAATATTTACAAAAATTCAGTAATTAAAATTTTAGAGTTGCCACATAATTTTTTGAATTAAAATAATTTTAACTAATTGACTGTTTAAAACTTAATGTGTCAAACAAAAGACTGAAGTTACGTTTTATGAACAAAAATAGTGTTGTCATATATTTTTTACAAAACAATCTTACACTTTTGTTTTATTATGTATTTAGAAAAATTCTGTAATTAAATTTTTAGAGTTATCACTTAATTTTTTAAATTAAAATTAATTTACCAGCTTTCGTGATGAAATATTAATTCTTAGTTTTCAGACAAAATCTTTGAAAGGGTGTAGCCAAATCTTTTTTTTTACAAAACTAGCTTTTTACCTCTACATCGTTGACACGTATTCAGAAATAAACATTTAATTTAATCGTGTCACCGTTAACTACTTTAAGGGTCACAATTTTGCTGAACAGATAGAAAAATTAAGTAACTAAATTTTTAGAGTTGCCAACGTTTTTTTTTTTTTTTTTTTTTTTTTTTTTTTTAACTATTTAAATAAATATATTTTTTTTTTTTTTTTTTATTTTTTAAAAAAATTTTAAAATAGTGATGCCAAATTTTTTTTACAAAAATTGCTTTTTATGTTGGTTAAAAAGCATCACACTAATTTTGCACAGATAAGTGTTTTCATAATTCTTCAGCAAAACTGAAACTGAATTACGGCGTTGCCACTTATTTAAAAAAACCAATTTATTCGCATCGTTGTTAACTGCTATAATTGTACATACATACATATTTTTATTAGGATAACTACATTTAGTTATTGGTGTTTGTGTGGCCATTGATATTTGGCCGCTAGTGTATAACGTCAGTAGTAGTATTCCGTCTACACTCTTTTATCTATATTTTGTGATTACTACGATTTATCATATTTTTTAGACGACCTCATTGCCTATGGCATCGCTTGCTTACATTTTAATAAATTCAATTGTTTGTTCTTTCGTCTGCCTCGGCATTGATTTCATAAATAATTTATTTAATTTCCTATTGGACTTATGCTGCTAAATGTTAACTCACAACAGTGACAGTGACAGAAAAAGTCGCCAGAGCGAAAGGGAATGAGAGAAATGTCTGAAGCAACAGCAGCTTAATCAATTCCGTTGTAAGGAGCACAGCTGTCACTAAATTGACAAAGTGGATTTTGTTATTACACAAGGCGCATAGTGTACACGTTTGAAGAAAAAATATGTTACAAATTTGGTTCTACATTTAAATATTTTTACCCTTAGTATTAATATACGAGGTGTGTTCAAAAAGTATCGCGAATTCTGAATTTTCGCGGGTTACGTATATTCGAATTTCGAATTTTTTGTGGCGTTATGTTGGTACTCATGTCTCTCACTTATGTCGACAAGCTCGGCCATTTTGAA
>NW_017537227.1:67502-96422 GCF_001853355.1 Bactrocera latifrons | reverse complement strand
ACGCTTCTCTTGACGAGATAAAGACGGCATTGAAGGAGGAGCTGAAGAAGACCAAAAAAAAAAAAAAAAAAATGATTTTTGAAGTGCTTCGAAGATTGTAAAAACCGTTGGCACAAGTATATAATATCTCATGGGGATTACTTTGAAGGGGACAAAATAGATATTCATGAATAAATAAATAATTTTTGAAAAAACACAAAATTCGCAATACTTTTACAATACAATAAAATTTGTGTATAAAAATGCATTTATCTAATATATTTAAAAAAAAAATTTTACTTACTTAATTTAAAAATTTTAAAATCATATCCTTGCCGCCCCCACTGCTTGAAAATAAATATACGTAGCACTTCAAGCACTTTTCAGTCTTTTTCCCTTAATTTGTCGGCCTGCCTTTCTGCAAGTTGACTTTGATACTTATGAAGAATATTTACGTCAGTTATTTCGCAGTTTCTATCTTGGGCCGTGCCCGAACTTTGTGATTTAGCTGAGTGTTTATAATAGATGGAACTAAGTAGGAATTTTTGTTTGGCGGGATAAGGTTACTAAAATGCATTTAATTATATTATATTTAGGGCATCCGATCATGTGACTGGCCACAACAACAGAATAACTCACGAGGTGAAGGAATCACTGAACCGTTTTCATTATACTGATAGCAAGGCTTTAGTACTTTTCTTTGATTACTGCTATCACAAAGTGACTCGATGCCATTGACAACGAGGTAAACATTCCTTCACCAGCCCTGAGTGCACGATCAGTGAGCTCAAGACTATTATAAACGCCCAGCTACCAGATTTAATTTACAGCTGGTAGAAATATCGGGTTGAAAAACACTAAAATGCTAAGGTATTCTGAAACTGAAGTTCATAGAGAGTTTCTGATAATATATCCCTCCACAAATCTTTCCCCACGCATCCATAAAGAAGCTCATTGTCGCTTTCCTCCAATGGCTGTTATTCTTCCCCAACTCTATTGCAGGTATGTTGATGGAGAAAAAGCCGATAGAGTTTGGTTTGGTAACTCATTTCATAACAAATTTGAATGTCATACTCCCTCCGACGATGTCTATGGACACTAGTATATGCATAATATCATTAGTGTCATCTTCGAAGGTCCACATGGTGCACCACATACGATGACCCAATTTAACATAATGAGCTTGACTATTATGTCATTAATTCAGAGGACTACTTTCGATGAGAAACCCATATTTTAAGACAAGCTCTAAATACTTCACCATATCTGTAGGCTGAAGATGCTTTTAACCGTGGTTTTTGATTTTGGTTTTCAAGCATTTTATTTCTAATGCTCAAACATTTTTGCAAAAACTTCCCAACTCTTCGGTTACTCAATCTATAACCAACACGCCAGCTCCTCTATTCTATTATAGTATCTGATGGTATTTACCATATTGCTTGTTTTTGTTTGTGTTGCTCTCTTTGGCTCTTCAATGAGTTCAATATAAATTGATTTTATGTGCCTATTGGATTACTCTACAAACATTAACCCACTTAACACTGTGAGAACTAAATATCTATGCAGAATTTAGTCCACACAACCCATAAAGGCCCACCCTATTGTTCACAACACAACGGGAAAACCACATCACTTCTAGAAACACAAGAAGCTGAAACAACAYGAATGCAGTAAAAACACGCCACGCAAGCAATACAACGGGATAACCACGGAGACGGAGAAATCAGACAAGCAGACGAAACAACAACAAGCATGCATACGCAGCGGTAAGACCACGCCACTGCCTGCAACATACGCCATCCCAGCAACACACGCCATCCCAACGCAACATGTTGCGAATGTGTTAGCACGTAGCACAGGCCTGGTGGGAAGTTAGATGGCCGATGATCAGGAAGTCAGCACGAGACTGTGACAGCGTATACACGTCCAGCATCAGACTACGCAGTGAGTTCATCCTCTAGCAAGTCTTGGTACTCTGACTTGTAAACGCCATCTGTTAAGGGTGAACTTGGTAGTGAGTTTATCCTCTGACCAACTCAACCTTTAACATCGCGATCGCTGACGCAGTTTTCCGTGATCCGGTAATTTTACGCGGCAAAAGTGTTTGGACAGGACATCGTCAGTGAAGCCTACACGAGCGCCGGCAGAAGTAGTCGAATGTAGTCGTCGTAGCACGCGAGCGTCAGCGTATACGCCAGGACACCGTTATCGAAGCATACAGGGGCGTCGGCAAAAATAGCCAGGCGTAGGCGTCGTAGCAGAGGAGCGTCAACGTGTACGCCTGGTCAACGTCATTGAAGCCTACACGAGCGCCGGCAGAAGTAGCCGAGCGTGGTCGTCGTAGCACGGGAGCGTCAACGCACGTCGCAGGATATCGTCAGCGAAGCCCACGCGAGCGTCGGTAGAAGTAGCCGAGCGTGATTGTCGTAGTATAGGACAGTAAGTCGTCTAGCACCCAGGAGCACAGCAGAGCGGGAAACGGTATTGTCCTAACGGACCACACGGAACTGTTACCCTGTCAGCACTCTCCTCGGGCGACGATAGTAAAACACAGGAGACAATTTTGTAGCTTTAACTAAAAAACATAAGTTAAATAAAATAAAGTACGATTCGCAGAAGAGCCCCAGTATTTACAAATTCATTGTAACGAACCCTGGACACGGCGAGTATACCTCAGAAATTTATACTTGTAATAAGCAGGGGCAGCAAAAAGCTTCGTTACAACACTGACTCGAGCTCAGCTAAAGAAGAACGCGCTTTTACATATTTAATTCACAGGCGATGTGTGTGCCGGAGAAGTAGAAAGAAAACCAAAATATAAAAGATTTAAGTGTACTTTAAGTAAATGTAAGTTAGCTTTAGCGGTTCCGTAGTTTTGTTTTGAGATTACATGCACTCATATTGCCGATCGAGCTGCTTTGGTTGGTGCTCGTAATACTTTTTAATAGCAAAATCCGCACTAACAAGGCACATAAAGTTTTAACTAAGCGTCCATAGCTGTACACCATGTACCGCACAATGGTCGCTGGTGTGCGGGGTAAGACTGCAATGTTTATCTTGTCTTTTGCATTGTAAGAAGTTTGGAAGGTATGAAAATGGACCAGAGTTGCAAGAGGGATGAGCGAATTAGAAGTTAGAATAATGAGAGTTATGTGGAAGGTAGGTAAAAAAAAAGAAGCAAAAAAGTATTGAAGCCAAACGGACATAAATGTGGGCAATTTGGAGCCTTAAAGGTCTAAAATAATAGTATATATTGTGGACTAAATGGTTACAGGTATTTGAAAAGCATGCAGCCATATTTTGCCACATTCTGTTATGTGCTTCCATGTTTAATTTACAATTTTTAAGTTTTTATTTCACAGATACTTTCGGAAATTAATTGTTCTCAGCTGATCACTCACTCCACCATATTCAAATTTCACGGTAAGAGACTGTCAGGGTCGAATGAGTTATCCAAAGTTTGAGAACCCAAGTCAAACTAATGACTCAAAATATGGTTCTGTGATCCTGTATTTTATTTTTATATTTATTTATTCCAGGAAGTTCTATGTCCTCAGACGAGAGCCGATAATGTTTCTTAGAAATTCGCATTTCACAATAAAGAACCATCAGGGTCGGATGACAGTTAAATGAATTCGACTAGGTCAAATCAACAGTACAAACGATGTTCTTAAATCTTAACTTTCAGAGAACTAAATATATAAACTTTCGGTGCTTCTTTGATGAGAAAAACCTCATCTCTGGACTTTTGTGAGATTCGTAATAAAAAAGTGTAAATTTCCGATTTCAGTTCTTGTCAGTACACTAAACCTTTTAAAAGATTGTCAAAAATTTCAGTTTCCGCAAAATATCTATTAGCGATGCGCCGGCATGCCTTTTTAGTACAACTTGTAGACACAGCCTTTTAACTTCGCAAGAGTACTATGACCAGTTGCCACTTTCTTTTAGATTTCGCAACCTCATAGGCGCTATATTACAACAAAAATGAAAACAAAAGATGCTGCATCTTTCTATTAATATTTTTTTTCGCTTTTTCATCCATTCTTCGCGCTGCTGCCTTCCATCTCGCGTCGCGGCTAAAACTTTTTCGATTTGGAGTTCATTCAAAGCGTACAGGGAGTAATAATGCAAGAAATCATGAAGAGTTTTACCAGCAACTTAATTAAAAATTTCTGGCACGTTCCAGTGCTAGCACGCAAACACACACACATGCATGTAAGGTGTGCGAAATGGCTGAAGCAGCTCGCTCGTAGCCGCATCTAATAATTTATTTGTTAGCCATAACCAAAACACAGATAAATAACAAAGTTTGAAAGTGTGCTTAATTTGTGCTAACAACAACAATAACGATAGAAATATTTAAGAGATACTAATTTCATTTTGTCAATTTCGCTACGGTGAATGATTTCATTAAGAGGAAGCTCTGAATCTGAAAATTTATATTGGAAATTGGGTATAAATAATTTGCTAGGTAATATTAATTTCGGGAAACGGGGAATAGAGAAATGGATAAGAAAATGTATACCATTTCGTTTACTGGACCTAGTTTAAGTTATCGTCATCTCTTTGTAGTCTATTCCGACGAAATCTCTACTTAGTCAGCTTCTACCAAAAACTTTTGCATCAAAATCTGCTCTATCCATAAATTTCTCACTTAAGGTAGTAGTCTGGTAACTTATGTCTATTTTCATGACTTCTTTGGAGGTTGGCTTTTTATAGGAAAATAAAAATTAATTATCTTGAATATTTAGAGTGTTTTTATTTACATAGTGAAAATATAACAAAAATGTATTTGAAAAAATTTATTTTATTACAATTATTCGTCACTCCAAGTTGGAACCTCAAAAAGAAAATGCACGTGGGTGGCCCGGGTGATTTTGGCTCATGATGTTATCTGAAATCAAATATTTTGGATTATTCTTAGTCTATAGACATTTCATTCTGGTCAGAATTATTGAAGTTAAATTTCAAGAGTAAATACCAAAATGGTGGACTTTGAAAAAAAATATTTTTATTTTAGGGTTGTAAAATAAAAAGTTAGGGGTATGTAAATCAGATGTTAAAATTTGAAAGAAATCGGTTGAGTAGAAAAAAGTTAGGTCCTGAGCCGACCACAATGAAAACAATGTTTTGAGAAAAACGCGTTGAAAGTTCAACCACTCCGACTATAACTCCACTATAACTTCCGAAATATTTCTAATTTCGGTCTGAAATTTTCACAGTATATTCTCAAGACATTGTCTTGTCAAATTAAGCAAAAAGAATAATCGATTTTTTGAACCCAAGTTACTAGACTACTATCTTAAATCATTAATATCCGTCCATTTTCTAAAATTTTAGATTCAATGTCACTATAGTATTAAAGGCTACATTTGTAGCCCCTTTATTTTTTGAGAAGGAAACTACCCACGTCCTTTTTTGCATAGTAGACTTCAGTTTTTTTGTTTGTTGGGTTTGCTTTCAGAGCCGTTATTGATCTCCCAAAAAAGTAACAAACTGTGCAGTAACGTGGCTAGTCGAGGGATAATGACGTTTATGTGAGGCGGTTCGCCGACCAGCTTGAAAATGGAGTCGCCTCAACCGAAATATGAAATTGTGTTTCGTATCTATCTTCAACCTATATTTTTGGGTTTTTTATGTTTTTGCTCGATGTACAAAATGCAGTTTGTAAAACCCTTGCGAGTGCTAGTCGAAGATAAAATTTCCACCCATAGTTGAGGACTGATGATTTTTGGACATAGGGTCGCGAGGTATTATAGCAGGAAAGCCTTTTGTTTTATCTTACTTGTAATTTTAAAATCATAACATTCTAGTCGAACGGTATCGGGTTTATATCCGAGCATTTTACAATTATTTATATTAACTTTTCGTATTTATATTATAAGCAGAAGTTTAAGCACCCCCTATGTTTCTTTCGAATTTATTACGTAACATATCCTTTGAGAACTTGAATAGGCCTCTCTGTTTTTTAATCAAACTTTCATCTCTCTTCCGAAACAAATTTTATACGCTCCACTTTGTCTTTGTCCATTGTCCAATAGGCCTACACGCGTTAGGGCTAAAACTGTTTTCGTATGAGTAATGCCACAGATATATGGAGGATCGCGAGTTGAAATCATCTTGACAATTTTTCCTCTACTGTCAAGTTTTTGCCAGATTGAGATTAAATTGTCTTGGAAAACACACCTTTGGTGAACTTATGGAAGTAGACGAAATTGTTATTAGCCGTATTAACAAATTTTTGATAAGCTCAAAACGTTTTGTCGATCAGTGTGGAGCTAAGGACTTATTTCTTGTACTGTACATAGGATACGCGCTCAGAGCTGTTTAGGTATGATTTCACGTTTGTGGGAAGATTAACCCTATGACCTAACCAGTATAACGATAGAGTTGAATTTTTATTGTATTGAATCTTAGATCTTAGTCCAAGATGTATGTGGACCACCAAAATAAATTTTAGTGAATGATTGCCAATGCCTCAAATTTTAGTTGATTCTTAGGTCCCATTCTGTTATCTTCCAGATCACCAATGACTGTCCTGATTTCTAACGCCTCCAATTTATTTTTATGTATATAGTGTATCCATATAGCACTCCCTTAGATAACTTTAATATTTGCGAACCTTAACAACTGACGTGGAGAGGAAAAAGTTAATGCGGAAGCTCTACTTATAAGTATTAGTAGAGTATGTTCTGGGTTCTGAAAAAATTTTTATTAAATTATAAATATCTAAAATATTGATCTGAAAATTTGCATGTCCATTTCTCGCCTATATCGATCCAATCGATCAATTGTTCAAATCAGACTACTATACTCAGCATATATTTTCCACACAAACTGATTGATCAAAATCAAGTTTTCGTTTTGATTCGTTTTTTTTTTATTTGCAAAGAAATGTATTTTCTTGTTTTGGATTCAGTGGAATCATCTTTTTACAAGTGTAATTGTGCCATTCAGTCTACTTCTTTGATCCGATCCTAATTCTGAACTTAAACATCAATCAATTTCTCGGTACCAACAAATGTTTGAAAGAGTGTGGTCTTATTCGTTTTGCAATGCCTTATCTACAAGTTTTATGCATTCCTACAATAACAGCAACACTAACACACATATACATACTGTATAATACATGAGACCGTTATCCATTTAGTTGGCCATAATTCCACTTAATTGCGCTTACTTTATTACAACATATTCCTTTTGTTTTAAAGGACCAACTGACCTTTTTAAACTTATTACTTTAACTCACTGAAAAGCTGTGGCTTGGCAAAGTTGCTAACGAAACTGTTGGTGTCTTTGCAGCAAACAACAAGAATAACTGCTTTGATGGCAACACAATCTTCGGCGGGTGATTGTGTCATTAAAATCTAAACAACTACAATATAGTGGGTGATGTGAGCAGAAACAGGAACCAACAACAAAAGTAGAAGCTGAAGACGCAGTAAAAAGGATAAACGACTAATGCACTTCTTAAAAGAACTTCTTACTTCTGGCAACAACAAAACCACAAACCATTCGAACCACATGAACAACAACCACATGTACAACAACAGTAAGTGTATGCTAAGCACTTCACTGCTGCGATTCTCGTTTCATTTGACCTTTATTTGTAATATAATCCTTTCATGAAGTTTCCAATTGTCTGCGTAGAGATGTGTATTCAAAGTAGGATGTGTGACGGCCGAGAGGAATGTTACTTTACTAGTGTCTGCAATGCTTTTACATGAAAGCCGTTATAAGCACTGCTATAGGCGACATGGCGTATGAGTGATGTTGATGTTAGTGTGAAATATGCATCTACGTGGCGGATGAGTGATATTTTTATATGATGTAAGGAGTCAAGTGAAACGTGGCGTATGAGTTACATACATTTAAAAAAAGTTATGTCAGTCAGTGATAAGCTAAAAATGTATGGAATGTATGGGCCATGCCACATGCTCAATTTTTGTGATATTTGGATCGTGATCCATATCGATGTATGTATTTATTCGAAATAAATCGAGTTTTTGAAACAAAGAAACTAAAAAATAGTTTTGCTTTATTATTTTTTTAAATTTGTAATTTTTTTATATAATGTCGAAAGAAACTGTAGAATCTTATTAATTTTAATATGGAGAAACCCTTAGCCGAAAGCCATTGTATTTTAGTGAAAGCATTCGCTGACCGTGTACTTGCCGAAAGTGGTTTGCACGCGACTTTAGCTTAAAAGACAAAAAACGTACTCGGCGGTCAAACTGGAAGCGAAGTTGTGTATGCATTAGATTGTGACTAGGGATGAAATATGAATCCATTACTATAAACTCAAAGGCAAAAAATCGTTTATGGCCAATCAGCCATATTATGTATATGGTGGGATTAGAAGGGCATGCTGTATGTTCAGCATTTAAAACCGGGCGAAATAATTAGTGGGGAAAGCTACTGATAAAAATTAATCAAATTAATTTAATTTTACATCATATAAACGCTCAGTCTCTTATTGCATAACCGTTTAAAAACGGTTTGTCCATTCTTTGCCTCTTTTAGCTAACATTTATGCAGGTCGATGCAGAATGCTCGGTTTAAAATAGTGCTCACATCAAACAGGGTATCAAAACTTGGCTCCATTCATTCTTAACATTTGAACTGCCACAGTGAATTTGAAATAGAAAATAAAAATTGCCAGGAAGATGTAGAAATGTTAAAACTTCAGTTGAGCAATACTTTGTAGATTAATATTGATCCATTTTGTTTTGTTCTCGTTACGTCTTTCTTGTTCCTTTTGTTGTCTTTAAATCTCAAATACGGTAGGGTAGGCACAACTCACTTACACCCGCGATTAAGCATACAAATAGAAATGCGCTAGTAATTTTGTGTACAATTAATGTTAATGTTTGATATATGTAAATTACAATACAGTTTTCAATATACGTATCTAAATAGAATTGGAACTTTGGTGTTTATATCATCCCAGTGCGAAATTGTTGCTCAGCAGAGTTCTGGCGAATTTTGTACGATAACGGAAAGCTACAGAGCAGTATGCTTACAAAATAAAAACGAAAAGTAGTGTGAATTGTCCTTTTTGTTAGTTAAGCGGCATGCGATGTCTTCGTGTGGTGACCGCTTGTTGGGTGTGATGATGTTCTCAATTGTGGTGTGATATATTGTCATCAGCTGTGGTGAATTAAGCTGTATTATTAAGGTGCGCCCGTTTTTCCGGGTAAAGTGGGTGGATGCTTAACTCATTTAACCAGATGAAACTTTTCATCTTTATTTTCGCAATTTTATAAATCTTTCTTCATTTCCAAATCATAAATATGTAATTTATTTCTTAAAGCTTTCAAGCATCTTCTATTGTTATCTCCGCAAGCCATTATTATATCTTTCTGCTCCTATCAGCATATAACGTAACTTCTTCGCTATTACAGCAATAATAAAACAATTTAATTACCAAAAGGAAAGAACAAATAGTTATTCAAACAATTGTTGGAATATATATTAACACATACAACTACATACATATTATTATATTGAAATATGTGTACATAATTATATACAAATACTTCAATAAACATATTTTTTCTTCCAGCTTGCAGATGAATAGTCAAGGCGTCAAGCCTGAAGGAAAATCACAGTCTTATTGAACCTTTTTCACTGTTACCGAGCGAAAGCCAGCAGTAGCCAATGTAGTAAGTATTTGGCCTTACACACGTATATAAGCGCCCTGAAATTGCTTTTGTACGTCAAAACAACTTTTTAAGCTACCAATTACATAACTACACATAAACATCGCGCATTTTACTTTCGCAAATCCATCTCACCTTCGGTCGCATAGGCTTTGCAAATGATTTGCTGATTATTTATAGCAGCTTGAAGCGTTTGGCGTACGGCAAACGAGTCTTCTGCTTTATTCTTGCAGCACTGATGCGTATTTTCTGCATCCTTCATGCGATTGTGCATTGATAGTTTGCTGTGGGACTCGTATTTAAGCAATAAAACATTGGTATATAAGATGCTTTCAATATTAAGCTATTATAGCCGTTAGGATGTTAGCAATGAATGTATGTATATGGCGGATTGGAAAAATGGTTTTTCTAAGCATTCCGCTTTTTGGTAGACAACAGTAAAGTTCGGAGCAGTTTTTGAATCAGACCATTATTCGTTAGAAGGTACCTCTAAAGCCCATGGTTCCATAATAACCTTTCAACAATAAATTTATATATGTTATTAACTTTCAGCTTAAATTTGTTTTCGTTTTTACAAAAAACGGTCCAGCAACTAGGGGTTAGAGGAGTAATTAATAGACAATGCTGTGGCCAGAGTCCCTGAAAGACTTTGCTGCCAACTAATTTTAAAGAAGCTATGTTAAAAACTTGAATTTTGTCTCCCTGGAAGTATCGAAAAACTATCGTTTCCTTTTTCAAAGAAGTATTCCCAGTTGTGTCTAGATGCTTTCTGTCGCAGTAAAAACAGCTTGCCGACGCAGTTTATTATACTAATGAAGACGGCGCTTGGTCTCTTATCACAAAATTCTGAAATAAATTTGTCCGAGATTGAGAATCCTCTTTTCTTTTCGCTTCATTTAGATAAATCGAAAATAAATGATTATTAACACAACATAAAGTTTTTTTTCATTTGAAAACACACAATTTCACTCAGGACAACGCATAGTATAATATATATCGGTTCCATATATATATATATATATTTTTTTTTTTAAGTACACGCACAAGTCCCTGCTCGGGCGCCATGAAAATATTTCAAGCTTTTTTGGCAACCGAAAAGTTACTATAATTGTTAGGCGCGATTAGACAATAAAAAAAAACACCAATTGCCTGTCTCGAAAGAGGTAAAGTTCAACTAGCCGACAAATTAAAATGCGTGTGTACGGTTTCACGTTCAAATTAATGAGAGTTCTTTATTCCATTTTATGGAATTGCTTAGCCTAAACCTTAAAACTAACGGCTTAATCTAGTTGTAAAGCAAGTATGTGTTACAAAAAAGGGTGAAGTAATTATCTCAAACATTGTACTAGTTTATGTTAAGATAAGTATTAAGTTAACTAATAGATTAGCAGTATGAATGCATTACTTAGTACTTTATATAATGGATTTTCTTAATTAAATATTTATTAATTCAATATTTTACAATTCTTTTCTTGTTTCTTGTGACGCAACAGTTCTTTTATCTAAGGTAATTGAAAACTTATTTCAATGTGCTTAGACTCAAATCGAGGGAGACCTAGCTATTGGTAATACAAATTTGAACGTTGCAGAAGAAGAAGAAGCTTTCGAAACAATGCTAAGTTCCATATGCAAAGGCAGTGATTTGTCTGAGAATGGATTAAATGAACATTAATAGCATTGACAGTTGCCCGCTGAGTTTATTAAAAGTTCATCTGCTCTATAAAAGACCGACCATGTTTTTCTTATTTGCAATTAAAGATAATTACTAAGAGAATACAGGCAAGACAAAGTATTAAGATGCGAAAACCTCAAGCATCAAAAATATTGGTCAAACTGATAGGGTCTGTTTGGCTAGCCTATAAATCTAGACATCTTCGGCTTTTGACTAACGTCAGGAAATGTAAGCTCCATTCTCTTTAACTATTTCTGAGTAGCCAGCCTGAATAGTGTACACTCAATAATAAACCTAGATTTGTTCTTTGTCAACAACCGTAGGAACGTCTGAGCTGAGAACACAAAACATCTAGAGTCGCCTCTATTTTTTCCGAGGTAACGTGGATTATCCATGCCAATTGCATCAGTTGGCTCCAGAATCGAAATGGCTTTTCTAACCAGCGCATGCATTGTTCTTTTCTAAATCCACGTAGCAGTAGAGCTTTCATCTTCCTCGTTACTCATCGATCACGCGGACATCTCCAAAGGCCTTAAAGAGAAAAGTTTTCACCACCAAGCTTTTTTTCCGCACAACAGAACGGGAATGATAAGAGACTTAGAGGGCGTAATTTTTGCTATTCTAGAACAGAGTATGCATTCAATTGCATACCATTTTGCAAGTTGCATCTAATGTCATAATTTAGTTTGCACTTATGACGTGCAACAGTGACATAGTTCAGAAAACGAGAGAAACATTTGATTGTGGTCGCCAGGTACTTCATATTGAAATCGTTCACCATAACACAAACCTTATTCACTTCTTTTTCTAAGTTTGAAAAAGCCTAAACTGACGTCGCTATTGCTAAGGTCTGTGATGTCAGTATCATTTGCGTACCCCAATTACGTCGTCTTTTTACAGTAAATAACAATACGACGGTTTCCAAATAAGCGGAGCCTATCATGTTTTCCAGCATTATATTGATGTAGGTGGACGCGAGGAAATCATTCTGTTTAAAACTATAATATATAAGCTGACTATGTACTTAGATGATCTTTCGAAGGAAAACGAGTTAGTTTTAAAATCTTCTCACAATAAATAGATCCATATTTTGACACTTCAGTGAATATCAATCAATAAAGTTAAGAATGGTTTCTTCTAGTGGTATAATATAATAGTCGAGATACTAATAAGGATAAAAGATATCCGGATAAAAGATAGCTTTCATACGAGAGTCCGAATTTACAGGCATATTTTGAAATACGTCGAAACTATATTTTCGCGATGCCACGAAGCTTAAAACTCTCCATTTCTTAAAAAGCAAAGACCAAGCCCTCATGTGTGTTAAGACTTGAGGTGTTCTCAAAAAATTTACTTTACAAGTTCAAACTTTATATTCTCTATTGTAACTCGCCATCGTCCACAAAAGTTAGCCGCACTTTTCCCCACAAAGTTGGTCGTTCGTGTTGAAGTGGGCAAACACTTTGGCAATAACTTTTTACAACAAAGAGTCAACATAGTAGCGGAGATCATGTGACAATGGTAGAGCGCGCTAATGACGCGAGAAAATGGCACAGTAAAGTTCAATTGGAAAATCTGGGAATGGAATAGTATGTAGTAGTCTCATTGGGACACTTTAAGGTTTTGGTTTGACTAGGAAAGAAGAGGTGTAACTTATACTAGTGAAAGTGCGAGTGTTATTTGCGTGGAGACGTTAAGCATGGGTTGTAATAAAAAATGCAGAGATTGAATCTTTGCTAAGTTGAGCCTTACTTTTAATCAAAGAATACTCTCTTTGCTCACGCTGCTGAAATAGAATTTTGTATTTCGTAATGTGACTTCTTTGAATACGAGCTTCAATCACGAAAGGGAACTGAAGGAGACATTTTCTTTACCTAAAGGAATGACAAAGCGGAAACATTTCCAGTCTCTTTAAGATTGGACGGTATTCAAATGGTGGATCCTCGAAAGCATGTAACTGCCAGAGCTTGGGGCTAAAAACACTTCTCAGTTTAAGTGGGATAGTTGGACTAGCTCTTTATCCCGGCATTCAAGTTGTATCCACGTATTTTGTAGAGCCGACTTGACAGTGACTGAAAGATCCTCACACTTTTCTCCACCATTACCGATAAGGAGTTATAACTAATAACAGCCCAACCCAAGGAGCTCATGTCGTAACTGTACATGTAAATACTGCGCACTTGTTGAGAGCGAATCTGGCGGTGTGACGTATAACCACGTAGAACAATTTCGCCTAGCTGATAAGCATCGCACTAAAAGCGCATGATAAAAGACCTCAACTAAGACGACTCTCTATTTATGCGTTAACTGTAAGTAAAATAAAAAGCTAAATGTCGGATCTTTTCCGAATTTCTGGCAAAATCCTTATAATGCTTTCTGCCTTCACCATTACAAAATTCTTAACATTTTAACATCCCTCACCCGACCTTGCATTTCTCAAACCATTCATCTGCTGTTCATTCCACCCACACCCTCACTGGTTACTGCACGAACATTCAAGCGCGTCAACAAAAGTTAATATCGCCAAAGCGACTCTTTAAGGGCTGATGGCTAACGGTTGGCGTTTGGTTGACAACTGCCAGTTCTTGTTGCTTGTTAGCCATTTAGTTGCAGAGTTACTCACTGTTGTTGACGAAGTGCTATTTTATGGTGATTTGGATGTATGATCTGGTTGCCGTGGTCATAACTTTAGGTGGCTGCTGTAGTAGAAGGCTATGCATTTATTGTGGTCGAGCGAGGTTTAAAACGGTACCAAGCTGCATGAGAATTTTCCGAGTTTATTCGAATAGCTGGACGTCAATAGCTTCCATCTTGCTACCTTACTTAGTTTCTGAAGTTGAGATCTCAGAAAAATATGTTCCAAATTCAAAAACTAATACCAGTTCTACCATGTTCTCATGGGTTAATATATGTGGGTAACTCAATCAATCCTACATTACTTTGCAATGACGACAACAAAGTACCCAGGCAACAAGAAAACAACAACATATTGTTGTTGAAAAATCGAGACAGAACATTGTCAATCAGCATGGCGTCCCTATGTCGTAGTATTTCCAACTCCTTCCTGCTTTATCGGTGCATCGTTGCGCAACAGCTGCACGCGTTGAAAGTTTCAAAGTAGTTGCCACTAATAAGTGACAGAAAGTCCCACATTGATGTAGCTTCTAAGTGGCAGCAGCATTAAGTCAAGTTGCAAGTTAATTCTAGCATTATTGGTCGCTAAAATGCTGCGTCAAGCTGTCATCTCGTTCGACGTAAATATTGTTCCTTCTGTTCCTATTGTTTGTGTTTTTCCCTCTACAGTACCCCGACAACCCATTAGAAACAGCCACAACCATTCATATAGTTTTGAGTTCAGAGTCAAATAAACCAAAAGTTATTAGGATATGTGAATGCAATTTTTTTATAGTATTTATTTGAAATATCATATTTTCATAAAATTAAGAAAAACTTAAATTTTTTTAGTATTTGGTTGACAAATCTTTGTTTTTATTAACAGCCTTCATACTATTCAAACAAATATTTGTGGAGCACTGGTTTATTCTTATACGTCTGGACGACGTGATAACCAAAATCCAACTGATATGACTGCTGTCAATACGTAATGATCTTATTATAGCTTAAATAATGTATGTAAGAGAGAAAGCAGTACTGTAACTCATAGGATAACAATGTAAATTAGAATGTAGGATAACTTAACCATTAGTTGCACTAATATAAATGAACTTAGTATTAACCTGTGAATGCATGAATTAAATAAATTTAAAGATATGTTTAATGTGGGTGTCGCCACATATCTCCCCTGCGGGGAAAAAAGGAAAATTAGCAAGATTTTTTTTTTTTTGTTTTGATTTATGAAGACATTTTGAAGCGCACTGTTTTTTGACTTCTATGTATTGTAGTAGAAAGATCAGGATTTGTGTTGCTGGCAGTTATATTGCATAGGTTATATCCAGACGAATTGGATGGTTGACGCTCGATATCATCATTACAAAGATAAGCTGGTTTTAGGCGATCGATGGATATGTGTGCAGGTTTTCAGTATAGTAGTTCTTTGTAGCATTATTTTTCTATAACCGGGAATGGTCCATCATATGGTGATGAAAATGATTGTTTTATTTTGTCGTTTCGAATAAAAACGTGCGTTGAATTCGCGAGATCCTTTAAAATGAAGATTTTCTCTCGGTTATGACGAGAAGCAGGCGTAGGCGTTAGATTTTGAAACGCTTTCCTTAGCGTTTTAACGAGTTTAGGTGCTTCGATTATTTTATTTGATGGTGTTAAAAACTCACCGGGTAGTCTGACTGGCTCACCAAAAACAATTTCTGCTGGTGTGGCTTGGACGTCTTCCTTGAATGCAGCTCGCAGTCCTAAGACAACTGCAAGGAGTGCATCGAACCAACTACCGTTGTGGCAAATAATATATGATTTGAGTTGTCGATGAAAGCGTTCGATAAGTCCGTTTGGTTGTGGGTGATAACTCGTTGTTCATTGATGTTTGAAACCGAGGAGATCAACGAGCTTCCTCAAAAGGTCTGACTCGAATTGTCCTCCAAGGTCGGTTGTTATTCGAAGTGGGACTCCAAAGTAGGAAATCCAAGTTTGCATGAGTGCATGTGCTACTCGGTCAACTGTGCCGTCCATAAATGGTTCGGCTGCTGGATAGCGTGTGAATCCGTCGATTATTGTGAGACAATTGGTGTGTCCTTTTGAAAGTGGGAGTGTCATCAAGTCTATGAGAATGTGTTCAAATCGACGCGAAGGTGGCTGGAATGTTGCGATGGGTGAAATTGTATGACGTGAAATTGTATTGCGTTGGCAGTGAATACATGATTTGGTCCATGTGATGCAATCCTTGTTGATTGATGGCCAAACATATCTTTGTGTAATAAGGCGTCTTGTAGCTCGGCGACCAGGGTGTGAGACTGAATGAAGAGTCTCGAAGATTCACCGTCTTAGTTGTTGTGGAACGAACGGACGTGCTGTACCTGTAGATATGTCGCAGTATATAGCAATGCCCGTGGTATTGGTGTTGATTTTGCGTAACTCTAATGGTGTATTCGAGCTGTTGAGTAGTTGTTGAAGCTCTGCGTCGTTGGTTTGAGCGCATGCAAGTTTTCGTCGAAATTGCCACGGTAAAGCGCGTTCGGGTTTCTGTTTGAATGCGTGTATTAAGGGTTTGTGGTCTGTGTAGATTGCGATGTATCGCCCCTCAAACATATGACGAAAATATTTCACTGCTTCGTATGCTGCGTTGAGTTCACGATCGTAGGTCGATCGTTTTTTAACAGATGGTGCAAGTTTGCGACTAAATAATGCAAGCGGTTGCCAATGTTCACCAACACGTTGCTGAAGCGCGGCACCAATTCCGCATTCAGATGCGTCTGAAAAGATGGCCCACTCGGAATTTTTATGCGGGTGGGCCAAGAGCTTTCTTGCAGTTTGAAAATGTGTTTTCTAGCGATGTTGTCCAGTTAATTGGAGTTTTTTAGGTGATTTTAGGATCTTCGAGTAGCGTGTTGAGTGGCGCGAATAAGTTTGCTGCGTTCTTAATAAATTTGCGGTAAAAGTTGATTGTAAGAATGAATTTGCGGAGCTTGGTGATTGTTGAAGGTCGAGGATAGTTGATGATGACTTTGACTCGTTCCGAAAATGGTTTTATTCCATGGGCGGAAATTGTATGCCCTAGAGACTCGACTTGTTTGAGACCTAGACATGTTTTTGTTGTGTTGATGATTAAGCCATATTGCTGAAGGTATTGGTAACAACATAGCTGCTTGGAAATATAGAGGAGCCGGTAGCCTTAACTCTGCCCCTCCAACCTCTACGGTAATATAACTAGCAGAAGTTGAAACGTGTTTCTAAAGAGCCTTTCTAAAAACCGAAAATAGAAAGCAGTTTGTTTCAAATTGAAAATTACTGCTTTATGTTAACATTTAACTTTTCATACTTTAGAAAGCCTGAGCGAATGGCCTGGATTCGACATATTGCAGACTTAACCTTCTGAGAACTTTTGGGAACAAGGATAACGGTACTTTCACTATATATTTATTTGTTATTGTATATTGCGCTATATTAATACACTGACATCCCTGAAGTCCTGCAATCGTTCCTTGCAACGCAAAAATGCCAGCGCTGCAAGTGTTTAACTAATTAAAACTGCTTTGTTGTAGTGAAACAAAGGCACTGTTAATCAAATCTGTGGTTTTTGTGCAACTACAACGATTGCGTGTGTGTGCAGCTTTTATGCCGATGCGCTTAATTGCTGCAATGGACCCGCCAGCGAAGTGCCGGTTCATATGCGCCTAAGTATATGCTATAGTAATTTGCTGAGAACTCTTTAACGCGGCGGTGTGAATGAAGCTACTCGCTCGTTCACCTTATGTTATCAACTCGTTGGCTGATGTTGTTGCTAACGCCTTTGTTATAGCTACTATATGCTGAAATTGTTGACAAGTTTTATTGCATGAGCTTATCAGTTAAGAACTCTTTGCTGCACTTTGACTGTTGCTGTTGTTGTGAGCGCACATTGTTTAAACGCACTTTTGTTTTTGTTTCTGTTGTTGTTATTAACTATTAACTTTGCCTTTGTATGACCTTTTACAATCATCTACAGTTTTTGCGAGGTTTTCATGACTTTATGTTGTAGTCGTTGATCACTCTCTCACTTATTTCATTAGCAGCGTGTTTTATTACTAGTGTTTTGTTGTTATTGACATTGTTGCTTGTAGTTGAATATACACACCGCTAGCAAATATATCTATGCATTGTAACCTCCGTGTTTTTGTAAATTATCGACGACTGTTACACCCTGTGCGGCAAAATGACGTACTAAATGTTCGTAACGCTTCTTCAAAAAGGAAAAATGAACGACAAACAGGTACTCTGTAGAAGGTAAATGTAATTCTGTATCCTGTGTCTGTCCATATTTCTTCCGCCCGGCAAGCTTTGCGTATACACTTTCTAGCTTTTCGTTACACATAATTCCAGCTTCGATGTGACTTAGTACCACTAAATCAAGTTCATTTTTCGACATATCTAAACAATTGTTCCGCGTACTCTCGATCATTTCCCGTGGTATCAGTGTATGACATTTATTATTACAACAATCTTTTGACAGAAACTTTGTTACCAGCTCCTCCTCCTCCTTTAGTTCCACAACAGACAGGTCAATCTTAACAAAAGTTTGTTCGATATCATCTTCTGCCTGAGATACACATACTTCGTCTTCATCATAATCGCTCTCTTCATTGTTTTCATCATAATTTTCATGGGAATATTGTCCGTATACGGCACTGAACTCCTCATCAACACCCATGTTTCATTTCATAATATAATCGAAGACGATAATCAACAGAAACACTTACACAAAAGTGATAACAGAACGTACGGAAAGAGAGACGAATATAAACAAGACAACAGCAGCTGCGCGGTATTAGAGTAAACGTCACTTCTTCAGTGTTACTTTTTTAAATGTTCTACACTAGCAACTTACACGATGAACTATAATAATATTCCGGCCAAAAACAACACCTTATGGACGTCCTTGAAGCCTCTTGAAGGGGAACAATTAATGAGATAACGAGAAACTGACGAAACGAGTTCTTTATTTTTAACAGCTGTTTCCCAGAAAACTAGTTTTCGCACGTTAGTTCCCTTTTCGTAAACCAGGTCACACATATGTACGTTGCTTGCAACAATTATATTCAGTGAAGTCATTGTTGTTGAAATACTGGCCAACACTTTGCGATGAAAACTATGAAAGCTTACAGATGTCACAAATACCCAGATAAGCTTTTGAAGACTATTAAAAAAATTGCCAAATAATTTTATGCAAATTGTGGTATTGTAAATAAACCAGATCGACGAAGCGCTTTGTGCCTATCAAAGAGCTTATAAGGTCTCTGTCGACATTTTTTTTTTTTTCTTATCTTTTATTCTACTTTCTTATCTTTTTTGTAGTATTTTTTTTTTCGTTCCTACCATTTCCGATATTAAGTTGTCTACCAGGAAAGAAAAATTTCAAAATTTTAGATTTGGCAGATAGTCGCAATGGCTACGTCATTCCACTCTAACTACTTTTCTTTTTTCACGGTCTTAATGCCAAATTAGCAATGAAGGCTTCTTTTTGCAATAGTATCTAATATAATTCGATTGGAAACATATGAGTGGGCAACATAAAAAGTCTGTCTGCATTTGGGATGTAATGGCGTGACCTTGCAAAGAATAGAGACAACTGACGAAGTCTTGTGTTTTCCGCTAAGACTGATGCAAGACTGTAATGCAAAAGAATTCTTACGAGTTTAGTCTATTAACGGTCATGATTTGAGCGTGCAATATACCAAGTTATCGACTCATTTAATTGCTGTAGAGTTTTAGAAAACTAAACAAATGACAATAGAAAACTAAGAAGCTTAATGATAGCTTATGAAGCAATTTTAAAGTGCCAAAGACTAGAAATATATCAAGTAGGGGTTGAAACATTCACCAATGAATCACATGACCTTAAAACTTGCATCGAGCTGAAGAAAAAGTTTTTGCGATTTTGAAACAAGAATTCATCCCTCGGCTTGGTTTAAGACGTTACAACAACTTGGAATAAACCCGTTTTTTGTAATTTTTTTTGAAAAGTCATATTATTTAATAAATAGTTCACAGAATTTAACGAACTTTATTAATAATGGTTTCATTTTGAAAATATTTGGATTTTCCTGATCCCAACATATTTTTGAGTCTTCCAAAAAGTCGGAATAGTCGTTTTGCACAATAACCTTCAAAACCATTTTCGATTCGGATTTGTATCTTTTGAATTGTATCAAAACGGCTCATTTCCGAATAGTTGAAGGCAGAAGTTGCACGGAGCTAATTCAGGCGAATACAGTGATTTCGGAATGATATTAGTCCAATCTTTGGTAAAAGAAGCCGCAAAGGACCAATTCAGTATGACTTTGTGACGTGATTTTGTCACTATCACCGAGGTGTCTAATTGTCACTCACCAAGTATTGAATTTTTTGGACGTGTGCCTCGTCGGTAAAGATCGTTGGTCATCCAGAGCACGGTTCGTATTTAACGCGTTCTCCGTCCACTTCGAACTCGTTGAAAATAAAATTGATTTAAGTTTTTTCCACAACAAAATCAACCATCTGTAATACATCCAGGTTAGAACTAAGACGAATACAAAAATATTTACTATTTATTCGAAAATATTAGGTTGTGATGATATTTTAATTGACAAACTCTGCCGAAATCCAACATTAAGACATACAAGTATTTTACTTTGGGCAAAGAGTGCATTTATAAAAATTTAATATATAATATAGTTTACAAATTTTTTTCGATAGAACACAGTTCTGATACTACAGGGTTTCACAAACGTTAAAAAGTAAAAAGTAACTAAACAAAAGTAAGGAACAGCTAAGTTCGGGTGCAACCAAACATTTTATCCCCTTGTAACTTGCTAGTATCAAAGCCAGGGAAATACTTTAAGGTGTAAACCCAATCATATAGAGCAAAGTCAGCCGGATGTTCGAAACAGACAGATATACCATACGTTCAGTTTTCACACCGGCTCTCATAAAGCTACATTAACGTGATGTGGTGTCGTTTTGAACGGTTTACATAGCTGTTTGATATCACAGACAGAATTTTTGACGAAAATAGAGCGTTTTCTGAATTTACTTTGAGTATATGTTTCCCGAGCGATATATCTTGTGTCCGAGTGTGTGTGTAATAATTCCGAGTGTTATTAAGATTAAGTATACATACACTTCACTTGCGTTGCATCGTGTAAAGCGAGGCGAAACTGAGCACTATTCACCAGCACTGCAAGGCTGAATGAAATACCACGACCAAAAGGGCATGACTACTTAAATTCTACAATTTTATTCAACAATATTTTAAATAGGAACATATTTTCCCCTCCCTCATTTTTCAGCTCTTAAGAGTCGCTTGCATACCGCCCGTCTGTCAGCAGCAAATAATTTGAAAGCAATTCCTCAGACCATATACCAACTTTGCTCATCTCTTGTTCTTTGCTAATAAATCTTACAACTTAAGGGTCAATGAAGCGCTCACGCAATCATTTCTTCAATTATTCATGCAGTCACTTACTCATGTGCTCAATCAAATAGTGCATACTTACAAAACGCCTTCGACCAGACGACTCTTATCTACCAGCTAAATTGTATTGGAGTCTTTCGACATACAATTAGTTTTGAAGTTGCTAATAGTAGTAATGCCAGAAGGAGGTTAAAGTACTTATTTGTCATGCAGGACATCAACGCGTTTTGCGAACTTTAAATTTCCTTTATATTTAAAACGAATTCTAAATACTGCTGTAAGTGCTCCAGATTCTCCTATGGTGTATTACCATTAAGGAACATTTTAAAGGAGCTTAAGCCTCCACGATTTTATTTTTAATATCTGTATATATAAAAATCACTTGTCACGTTGTTTGTCCGCGATGGACGCCTAAACTACTTAACCGATTTTAAAGTTGATTGCACACCGTGTGCAATTTGTTCCAACTTGAGAGACAGGATAGCGTACATCTCATTTTATAATCGCTATATTATATTATTGCTAATTATTTGTCTATTATTTGCAGTCACAATTATTTGTTAGCTGCAAAAGATTCTAACAGATGGCGCAACAGATGGCGGTATGTTAAAAATACGAACATTTTTTATAAGCTACAATTTAATACCAAATCACTAATTAATTTAATATTCAAATACAAAATAAATTTAGGTTATTCCTTAGTTCCAGCAACACGTAGTTATTATGCTATTAAATTTGTGTTTTTAACATAGCGCCATCTATTGAATACTTACTCAATACAGCCAACAGTTAACGTCTTCTGTTAGAATATTTTGAAGCTAACAGATAATTGTGCCCGCCTAATGGACAAAGAACAATTTTATTTCAAAATAATATTGCGATTATAAATTAAAATGTAAGCTATCCTATGTGTTTAGAAATAGATACTGAGTTTATATGTGAATTTAGTAGTAGAAATCATCACCGCTACTTTTATACATATTTTATTAAGTACCAACATTCTTAGCACTTAATTGTATACAACAACACCATATCATTGCTTAAGATGTATGCTTGCTTTAAGTCTAAGCGCCGGCAATCGCCAAACCGGTTTTGTCTATTTGAGGGACTTTGTTAGCGCACTTTTATCATACTTGCATAGGCCCTACATTAGTGTAAATGCGTAGAGTTAGAACATGTACCAGTACCTCAGCTGATCTTTAGACCGTAGTCACCGTACTTGAGGTAAAAGAAAAGCAGTAGGTTAATCAACTTATTAGAGCAGTTAATTTAAGTCAGTCGCAATTGAATGTCGCGGTAATCGCAAGCGCAAGCAATTAAACAGTATTAAACAGAAATAAATAAAATAATTAAATTCGTTGTTTTTCTTTTGAAACATTTAAACAGGCAATAAAAAAGCTGATTGCACTTCACCTTTAAACTTTCCAGATAATAAGATTCTTTCAATAATATATCCGGTGATCTTTAAGATAGCAAAACTCGCAATATTGTGTAATCAATTTGGATTACGCAGGAGAAAAATAGGTGAACCATTCTTTAATCCAAGATTATGTGGTAGCATTCCGGGTATATCTAGAGATTTTCAAAATTCAATTGGAAAACTTACACTTTAATTTTCATTAAGAACAGTATCGATTGATTTAAGAGACATCAGATCGCCTGGTAACAACTATTGTATTTGAAAGTTAATTTCGTCAACATCAAAATTTTTTTCGGAAAAATACTCTCAATCAATTTATTTCTGCCCTTAAGGACAATGCATAAATTATCTCGTAGTTTAACGCTCTTTCAACACGCTTGCCTCTCGTGTCTCGTGCCTCTCTGCTTCGCGCGTTGTTGAGGTTACATTTTTTCGGTAGCATTCGACTTAGAATAATAAATTCAACGTTTAAATATTAAAAAACACTCAAAAACATGCTATTATAACACATTAAAATCAAAATTTCAAAATAATTTTTAATAGAAGTTGAATAAAAACAGTGAACATTTTATAATTTTTTGCGATCAAATTGAAAGGTGAATTTTTAATTTATACTTTGCGTTTTTTTCGAATTAGTAAGTTGTTAATACTGTCAGTGACATCTATGCTAAATTCCTCGTCAAAACATTCATTAGTATTTGATATACGCGTGAGGCTCTAAAAGTTAATTAATATTTTTTTTCTTTTGGTTTTTGCCAAAATGTTACAACTAAGCGAAAAAACATCAAGATAAGGAAAAAAGGAGTCATAAGATCATAAAAAAAACTGACACATACGAACGCCAAACCCTTTAAGGGTTTTACTATACTGACCTAGTACCATCACCTTGACTTGGAATTTCTCACCTCCCAGATTAGCTGTTGTATTGTGTTATTTCTCAAGGTAATGTTATAATATTCGGAAAAAATTTCAGAGCAGAATATAATAACATATAGCTGCCGTACAAACTGATCGGTCAAAATAAATACATTCCATAGAAAACCTTTTAATTCGAAGAGATAGATTTACAAAATTAGGGTTATTATCTAAAAATTATGGTATTTATGAAGAAATTGTTCAGATTGAGTCGCTATAGGATATAACGGCCATACATATGGAACGATCGGAATAAAATACTTCTATGGAAAACTTTTTATTGGATGATATAACTTCAATAGTTTCGATTACAACAAAACTCAACCTTTTTTTCTGGTTTTTTATGAGTTTAATTTTTCTTCCGCTTCTTTAAGCTATGTGTAATGTATACATATTCCCGAATTGTTTGCATCCTTACCTGAACTTGCAACACGCTTTATCTGCTTTTTGCACGTCTATTTACACATTTGATTTTTTATTTATGTCGTTGTTTGTTTGATTTTTTGCGTTTGTTTGTATTTATCTTGTTTGCTATTTCTTTTCATGTGGAGGCCCCTACACACGTGCGTGTGTGTGAATGGGTGCGTATGCTCCATCATTTGGCTTATGTCCTGTCAATATAATTCATTCTCTCCTTTTTAAATGTCTAATTTTTCACATATTAATTTTTGCTTTGTTTCGCCTTGGTTGTTTTCTTATAATTAATTTTGAAATTTTTTCCTCTCTTTTTTCGTGTGTATAAATATTAATTTTCTCAACGAGTTGCAGTAAATTTTTGAGCTAGCGTTAACGCTCAAATTCGACAAAGTGCCAAACACACTCACATGCCTATAGCTTATCACTTCCGTGCGTTTGGCTCGGCCAATCCATTTAAAGTTTACACTTGCCTTGCTCACTTGGGATCTAAGATTACAAATGATGTGTACATACCTACTATATATCTCTTTTTATACAATTGCAATTCTTAACACACTTTTGACCTCTCCGACTTGGTGGTCACAAATTTCAGTTTGATTTTTTTGTTTAGCTTTTCAACTCGAATTTCCTTCTGTCTCTTCGAGTTTTCATAATGTGTATTTAGTTTTTGTGCAGAAAAATGGCTTTGTTGGATGGGTCGTTTCAGTGTTATAGATTTAAAGTATTTCTAGAATAAAATTTTTTCAAATTTCATTAAATAAGACATTTGTTAATGTTTGTAAGAGTGTTTGTGTGTATAAACCGGCGCGCATCAGGTTGATCTCGGTTCGAGTTTGAGTCGAAAGTTTTAATAGTGCGAAAATAGTGGTGACTGCAAATATGATGAGCTTAAAGTGTTAAACGGACAAATATACACCATGTTACACAACAACCCATTTAGTACAAAAAAAATGTCATGTTGCTTTGGTGATAATTTTACTAATGTTCAGGGTATATTAAGCCTTTTAAGAATTTTTAAGCATCCAAAAGGACACGTCAGAGACCAATACTATCGAATGAAGGAACAATTATCGTATTAAGCCCCTGGAACAGGTGCATTGGTCCAGTCTGCTGGATATTAAGGGCGCAATGAAAGCTACGTTAACAAAGGCTTTGGAGGTCATACTCGACATCCGGTCAATACACAAACAAGTATGAGACATTGCTTACGGCCACCTCATGATTATAAACCATTGTAACTAGACTTGGTGTCACTACGGCCATATAATGGAAATGGAACTCGGCAAAAACAAATATGTAATTTAACACAAAATTTCATTGCTCAATATAAAAGAATGTTTTGTGATCGACAATATTCACGGACAGATCAAAGGGCCAAATAGTCCATAAATATTCTAGTGGATAGCCAAACAACAATTAGGGGTATCCGTAGCGCCAAAGCTAAGTCTCTTTTGTTAGCTTATGCAAGTAGGCAATCACTAGACTCTGAGAAGGTAACTCGGCTAATATCAACTGTAAGATCCAAGCGCGAAGAATAATGAGACTCTGGAATATTACGTATGTAAATGCCCAACATTCAGTCGGATGACGACGGTTCATTGGGTAGTTCTGGTTGCAAAAACACCAGGTTTTTTACCAAATCGACTGATCGCAAAAAGCCTAATGATGCCCTGAATGCGGCACTTTCACTCTCTTCTGAAAAAGTCAACATATGAAAATAGCGTGAGACCTTAAAAGTATATAGAACCGACTGGCACAAGTAACTCATGAAGCCTTTTTGTATACCGCTATAGACTTTTCATATAGTGCCTCTCTAAATATGGCCAATTCTCATAAATCCGTTCTGCCGTTAGATGTCATCTGAAAAAACATTTAATGATGTCTCCGAGAAGGGATTATATTAAAGAGACCCCAGTGCAGTGGATGAAATTGGGAAAAGGGCCCTCCCTAGCAAGCATTGTAGTTCCTGGTGATTTCGCTGTGACACTCATACAATTCTAATATTGAAGAATCTTCAGCCTACATATTGCTAACGAGGTCACCAAGCTCAAAGCCTGTTTATCCGCTGAGATAAAGCAGTAAATGCACACCTCTTTGAACGAAGCAGTACATCTACTGCTTAAAATATGCTACAGTGTCCTAGTAGATGGGCTGACCTGTTTTAGCTGTAGGCATGCTTAATATACATTTCCTATGAGCAGCTTTTGCAACCCTTAAGAAACTCATACATACCTTTCGATTTAAAAACATTGAACTTTCAAGATATATATTGCAAAGCAAAAGAAAGATTTGAAAACGAAATATGCTAAGGATTAGAAACTTGCACATAAGCATACGTGGTATAATTTAAGTGATGATTTTCGTTTTGGTTATGAAGAAAAGCTTTACCATTTTCTGGTCTTTGTAATTGATACTATTCTATTTGGACATAAATAAAGCTATTATAACTCAGAATCGGACCTCGGAGCTCCTGAAACACTATAAAAATACCTCACAGTTTTAATAAACACAAGATCGTTAATTCCAGTTTATAGCTTCACTAAAACTTAAATTGCTTTTGACATGACACATACACTAGACACTATATCAAAGTTAACGAGGTGATTCCAAGAATTGATAAATAACTGGAGCATTAACACTTTTAATGACCTTGATATAATCATATACTACAACTTGAAGATTAGTTTCATTTCTGAACAGCTCATTTATTACAAAGACGACAAATAAAGCTAACATTTTGCTGAACTTGTGGATCTATGACACCAACGTTGAGTCTACGTAACAGGAGCGAAATCGGATTCACAGCTGATCAAAAACTGTTAAGCTGCCCAAGAATATTGGAACAACGAAGTAGGCATTGCACTATGGTCGAAAACATCACTTTTCTTGGCCAAAACTATTAAAACTTAAAATAACGAATTTTTAACTGGAATTTGAAGCGGCAGTATAATTTAAGTGTTTTTATAAAAAATAATAAATTTTTTTTTTAATTATCAACATTTAGAATTAAAATTGACTGAAAAAAAAAAAATTTACTCAAAAACCGCGAAAAARCGCAAATCGAGATAAACATTTTCAAAAACTAAACACTTCAAAGTAAGTTTGGTTTTTAATCTTATGCTTAACACTCCTAAACAAAATGGGTTAAGCTTACTCAAACTTAAAAAATAAAATAAATTCCAAAATGTTAAAGACTTTTGGAAAAAGTTATTTTATTTTTTAGAGTATCCAACTTTTGAGTATTAAATTTTACAAAATTAACAAACTTGCCATCACCTTCGTGTTCCATTTAAACTTTTATTTAACACGCATTGTTTTCAGCTTTAACAAGCAATTGAAGTAAGCACTATAAACACCGAACGCAATTATGTTTACAAATGAAGCAAACAAATTCAACTTTGATGACTCACCGAATAACGGTGAATTGCATATTGCAACAAAAAAATTCATTTTTGGTTGTTTTGGAGCGTTGATTACTAGATTTCAGAAACAACAACATATTTCGGCCAACGAAATGATATTTCCGTCCATAGTGCATTGTATAGCTGTAAAAATCTTTTGATGCATTAATTGTTAGCTTGTCTTCACTAAATCTCACTTGGCTTGGATAGTAAATTTAGAAGTTATCACTCTGCGAAGAAGGAATTTTAACTTTTGTTGTTGTTGGCGATTACTTGCATAGTACATGAACTTGGAGAGTAGGAAAACCCATATCATGAAGGATAAAAATTAGGGATCTACAAGTTGTAAAATTGTATTTGTTATAAATAATATTGTAAATGGTAAAATATTCTTCTAATCAGTTCATAAACAAACAAAATATTTCACCAAAGTCTCATGATAAGCTTTTACTTTAGATATGTTATTAGATGAAAATCACGAGATAAAGCGCCACACAGAACTATGAACAGAGCCTAACATTGCCAATCACATTTAGAAGACCGGGGTGCGAGGAAACCACACCCGACGTTACCCTATCAACAGAACGCATGGCAGCATGGCACGCTCAATAAAGAACTGGAAAGTCCTGGAGGATTACACTGGCAGCGATCATCACTACATTTCATTTATGATCGACACGGGATCAAACGCTAACCAACACAGAAAAATAACTGGAACACGAAAGTGGAACGTTGCGAAACTAGACACTTCGAAATTAATCTCCGCAATAGACRAMCAAAACCCATCTAGCAACTCCCCCATTAATGCAAGAAAAACCGTAGAGCACACAATGCTTATTATAACAAGAGCCTGTCAAAAAGGAATGC
The DNA here is from genome assembly GCF_001853355.1 of Bactrocera latifrons. Lineage (NCBI taxonomy): Eukaryota > Metazoa > Arthropoda > Insecta > Diptera > Tephritidae > Bactrocera > Bactrocera latifrons. The sequence goes on along the minus strand of NW_017537227.1, from coordinate 68,029 downwards.
CCACGGCCTCCCACAGCAGACATAAAGCACCAGTTTACTGGTGGACTGAAAATATAGCCCAACTGAGACGGACATGCCTCCRCCTTCGCAGATCCTACACGAGATCCAGGCGTAGAGGAGCCGCAACACATGAAGCCGACCAATACAAATTAGCAAAAAAGGAGCTAAAGCATGCCATCGACGATAGTAAAAAGAAAAAATGGGAGGAACTACGCGAGGATATAAACAGAAACCCCTGGGGACTCGGGTATAAAATAGTGATGAAAAAACTCGGCGCTCGAGCAAAGCCGCCTGACTTAACCGCTGCTAAACTGGACAACATTGTGAAYGCACTATTCCCCACACACGAAACAAGGGCTAGTGACCCACAATATATTCTAAGATCGAGACAAATCCCCCAGTTCACCCTTGAAGAGCTGCAACTAGCCACCGTCAAGCTCAAGGGCAACAAATCACCCGGACYGGACGGGATCCCATCAGAAATTCTCAAAATAATTGCTGCAGAGCGCCCGGCAGTACTACTGAAC
>NW_017537227.1:66732-67465 GCF_001853355.1 Bactrocera latifrons | reverse complement strand
AGACTTGAAGCGGCCATCATCGAAGCTGGAGGCCTGTCCCCTAGACAATATGGCTTTAGACCCGGCAGATCAACTATAGGAGCAATAAAATGCGTCATTGAAAGCGTCGAAGCCGCACAGCGTAGATGGCATAAATATAAAAGAATAGTACTGCTGGCGACTTTAGATGTAAGAAACGCCTTCAACAGCGCTAGATGGGTAGACATGATCGACGCTCTGGAGAAAAGTTTTAAGATACCCGACTACCTCAAGGCCSTGGTGCGGAGCTACCTAAGCAACAGGAAACTACTGTACGAAACTAAAGAGGGATCACGACAGATAGCGGTCACGTCAGGAGCAACAAGGAGAAATGCCAGACGACTCGTATTTAATAGGCTACGCGGACGACATTGCAGCAGTAATCACAGCAATGGACACAGAAGAAGCGCGAAGAAAGCTGAACCAGGTCATGATACGGACGCAAGCATGGCTCGAYTYACACAGCCTCCAGCTCGCTACGGAGAAAACAGAGCTACTGCTGCTAACAAACAAGCACATACCTCTCGAGATAAACATGCACAGGACTACGGATATTCTCAGGACAAAAAAAGCTGTCAACTACCTAGGCGTAAGACTGGACCCCAGACTAACYYTCTGGGCACAAATCCAGCACGCCGCAGGTAAGGCAGCGAAGATCACCTCTCACCTGAGCCGACTAATGGCCAACATAGGAGGCCCCAGTCAAGAAAAAAGA
>NW_017537227.1:62392-66032 GCF_001853355.1 Bactrocera latifrons | reverse complement strand
TTTTAGTGACCTGCAAGTGGCACATACCGCTGCTGTGACGATAGCACCGATGATGCGGAAGGCATTTTCCACCCCCTCACCCGCACCAAAAAACAAACAAAAAAAAAAAAACATTGCCAATTAAGCATGTGCTATGCTGAGATAAAGAGAAACTTAAATTACCACATGTGATTATAGAAAAGAGAGATCATATTTATCAGATTTAGAAATCCCAATAATATTAACACAGGGACAAGTGTATAGACAAAATAAACAACTGATAGGTGGCGAATATCTGAGATAACAAGTATTAAAAGACCAGAACGTGTCAAGTGTAAATAGAGTCAAAAGGGCAAATGAAAAAGTTATTAAAAAAATGTTTATACTATATGTACAAAAATATATTTATTGTATTTATAATTACATTTTATATGTATAGATAATTATAATTATGTAATTTAAAATTTGGATCATAATACTACCATGCTAAGCAATCAAACCCAAAATTTGTTGATATTTGCTCTTCTCACCCGTTCTCACACCACCTTCCCACACCAACACCCAGCCACTTGAAACCAACAAAAAAAAAAAATTAAAATTTGACATTTATATTTCTGCAAATATTTGACAACTTAATGCCAACAAAACAGCGCTGACGGACAAAGTGAATAACACCCGTGAAACTCATCAGCTTCGCATCAGGCTTCTCGTTTGCCATCTCTTCAGCTTCTCAGCTAGTCGCTAGAGCAAAATGATATGGCAAATGTGTGGCGAAGCAACAGAGCAAAAAGAACACACACATACAAACACACAATGAAGCGGATAAGAAAAAAGGATAATCAATTCTTCAAAAAAGCGCTCGTCCACAATTTATGACTGTGTAAATGTTAATGTAAATGTGTGCATGTATTTGGCTATGAAATTCTTGTAATGAGCTCGGCAGCTTGCTCTGCCAGCTGCGAAAAATTGTTGAACTGTTACAGCGGTTATTTGAGTAAGCTGGTTAGAATGCAAGCAATCGTCCGTCCAAAGGACGGATGAGGATTCAAAGTGGATGGCGGAAAAAGTTTAAAAGCAGAAAAAGCCTAAAAGTCTTTCCCGTAGTGTTTCTGTTCAAAGCGAACAAGACCAAGTAAAAGCGGTATAACCTTATCAACAACGCGGAAGAAAGTCCTTCGGCTTGCCAGCCAAAAGCAGCTGGCTATCCATTTTTTCCAATCCACTCTCGGATGCAGAAGGCTGATCCCCTTCTCATCTTAAATTAGTCAAGTTACAGAGACCAAAACAACAACGAAATTAATAATTCCGATAACTTAAAAACATAGAACTAAACAAATTGTCTCAGCTAAACAAAGAGTTCTGGCGCTATGCTCTGACTAGGGTGAAATCACAACCGCAACTGACCAGTAATTCCTTTTTACCTAACCATTTTGAAATCCGTCGCCTATAATATAAATGGTTTGGAAATGACATCACGAAAGCAGGATTAGACGGCAAGACGAGAGAGACCGACCAATACGTGGAATTAAGAATCGTATAAACATTCCCACCAAAACTGCTGACAGCAAGCTAAAGTTGAGAAATATCGTATAAACATTCTCATCAAAACTGCTGACAGCATTAACTGCACAAAACATAAATAAAAAACGTCTCATATAGCTGTTACAAGAGATCATAGCTTTAAGCTTACCAGTATTTAAAAATTAAAAATAAAACGGCAGAACGATTTTGTCATGGACCAGAGAACATTGACTTTTATTAATTCGTGGAGCGTCAAGTTGAAGTAAAGTTGCAAGAGTCAGGCCATTCCTGGAGACAAATCAAAAACAAAATGACTTCTCGAAGTCCAAACAGTTTGCTTTAGTATCAAAAAATTAAAATGTTTGAATTTATTTTAAAATTTGTTCGAAAAATTACTAATTTGGAATCAAATTCAAGTCAGATTAAAAATTAAACATAAATATGAAATATTATTCATTTGTTTAAGTTTGCATAATAAAGTTGGCCCTTTTTTTAATTTTAATTTGGCATTAATAAATCTACATTTTTTTAAGAAATTTTCTTTTCGGAAGGTTTTTTAATATGATATATGTAATATGGTTACCATGTGTTTACATTTGTAATTTTTTTTTTTTGACAAAAAAATATAATAAGCAACTTTAAAAAACATTATATTCAACAAAATTGTCAACTGGAAAAAAAACCTTTATTAATTTACTTCAATTTAACCATAAAAGTTAAAAATGTTTCATTTTTAAATAATTCAATATTCGCAAATATATATTTTTTTAATTTAATTTAATGAAATTATTTTATCTAATAGTGAGCAGTATCACGAAAATAAGTTGCTATAAACGAAATTATAATTAGCTGGTAACATTTTTTAACAGCGTCATCCATGCGAACGGCTTCGGATGTCAAAAAATATACACATACATATATTAGTATTTACAAAAACTGGCAATTGGATTTCAATTACAATGCGCCATCAATCGTAATGTTTGTTCCGCGCAAAATTTCTTTCCATATAATTGACCAAATGCGACAAATGGTTCAAAATGCCAGGTTTTTAGAGTTTTTGTCGCAAGTAAATATATGTTTGTGAAGGTATACAAAATACTTGTATATTTACATTTAAGGTTCATAACATTTAAAGTAATACTTTTTGAGATAGAAACCTTTACCAAGAACGAGTTTCATGAAATGGTTGAGAAAATGCAGCAAGACAAAAGGAAAAAAATATGTTACTTAAACAATAAGAGTTCTTAGCATATCTGGCTCAATGTACACTTTTTGTCCATGCCGTTTCTGAACTGAAATTAGTTCGTTTAATTCTCTCCACTAGAGTTTGAAGTTGAGTTGAGTTTCTCAAATATACTTGTATATGTGAAGTTAGAATCTAATGGATTTAATCTTAGATGGTCAGTGCTATGTTTATTCTTCAGGATTGTTGAAAATCTGTACTGCAAAACATTTCCTTATACATTAAGTTGGGTTAGGTCGAGGGAGTGATCCAAAAATCGATTAATCTCATTTAGACAGACCTTCATAACTTGTGTTACCCATAAATGTAATAATTGGGTCACTAGACTTTTAGTATGTATATCGAGATATTCCAATCTCAGTCTATCAAAAATAGAAAAGAAAGTGTCAGGATGATTACACCTTACCTTCCTCCCTAAAACTTTGAAAGAAAGCGTCCGAAAGAATATTATGCCACAGAAAGGATCTCGCATTCGCACTAGTTCATGTCGTTGACCAGCACCTGCTGAGCTAACTGAATGTTCAATGATCCAACGCCAGAAAGCAAGAAGAACTCAAAGGATCGACTTGACTCCAAACGGACAAAATTGGAGAAAGTTGTATAGCTCCGAGATACAATTCTTACAAAAATAAGGCAGCATTTAACAATAAAAGAGCTGAAACGGAAAAGCATGTAGACTGAATAGACGATGAAACAATTAAAAAAATAGTCAAGGAATAATTTTTAATCTGCTCCTCCTCCAATTATATGTTATTTCTACTATATTATGAAAATTAATTTATTTATGCGCTATAGCAAGAGTTGAGAACCTGTTGGTTACCAAAATTATCTAAGTGAAAGTTGAAGCGAAAATATAGTAAAAGATTTTATCACAAATTAACAAATAAAAAAGATTCT
>NW_017537227.1:13588-59875 GCF_001853355.1 Bactrocera latifrons | reverse complement strand
AACTATTTTCTCATAAACTACTGGAGATAAATCGATGAAATTTTGTGAAGCCAAAATAAAATGTATAGATATATTTTCGCGATTAATTTTTTTAAATAATAATATTTTACATAATTTTTTGTTAAGCTATTGAAATTTTTCATGTGTTCTTCACGCTAAATAAATTTAAAAGTATGACACTACGCGGAAAATATTCACCTTTAATAATCCGCAAAAAACAATTTTGTTCATTCATTATTCCAAAGATATTGAATCTTTTGTCCCTCTACTGCTCTTAAACATATAACACATTTATTTTTGCGCAATGCGCTCGTAAGCGACCAACATCTGTGCCGCATATACGCATTTGCGCATTGCGATGTAACTGCGCAATGATGAAGTACGTTTTAAGAGCGTTAGGTGGACAAAAGTTTAATATCTTTGGAATGGTATGAATGAGCAAAAAGTTTTTTGCAGATTATTAAAGGTGAATATTTTCCGCGTTGGCTCACATGCTTTTCAGCGTGAAGAACACTTAAAATAAATTTATCTCTCTAACTTTCAACCTTTAATAGCTTTAGCAAAAAACAAAAAAAAAAAGAGTTTTGACGAAATTTTTCTATCACGGAGTATGTGTTTGGTCTCCTTCCTAATGAACTGCTAATTTTCAAAATCGGAGATTTTTGGTTCCCGAGGGAATCTGTCTACAGGTGGTTGGATGATTTGGCTTGGCTATACGATCGAAACGTCCTCTTCTATCCGATGTCTAAAAGTCCGGTAGAAAATGCTGATGCCTTTTGGTTATTCGAAGGACATTTTAACAGTTGATCGAGTTTCCACATACTCGTACACAGCTGCAATCAGATTACTTACCAAAGTATTTGTCTACAACTTTGCTTCCACCGTTTTTGTTTTTTTTTTTTTTTGTTTAAATTTAAGGCTTTTTAGATTTTATGCAATAGAGTCCAAAAGTGTTTTCCCTTATTCCCTCAAAAAGTAATGCATAATTAACAAAAGAAATGCTTTATGATCCATTTTTTTGTAAACTAACATAAGTTGCTTTACAAAAATTCTATATTTTTTTAATACCCAATATAAATCATATAGATGGTAGTAGTAGAGTAATAGTATTATCTATGTATGTGTCAATCTCACTAAAGCGTGGACGGGTCCTCAGCCGCACTTTTCTTGGAACTAAAACAGAAAAGAAAAATTTCCCGCAAATGTTGAGAATTTGGTTCAAAAAGTGATATTTTCAGTTGAGAATAAGTTTGAGTTGCAAACAGATCTCTAGAAATATTTTGTTGGGTTAATGTTGACACAAATGCAAATGTCCAAGATTGATATAAGTGCTTGACGATAGAGACATCTATTGGAAAATGACGGGAGCAAAGTTGTATACTTATAATTTTAAACATTTTTATGCATACTTCGAGCTCTGCCAAGGTTGCTAATTTTTATGACAATTGACAACTTTGTTCGCTACAAGACAAGGTGTAAAAATCTCAGCACTTCAGTCGTGTGTGTTCCGCATTTTCTAGATAAAGATTTAAAAAGGAAGTTATATTTTTACTGAACTGGTTTGAATAAAAACTAAACGTCGAGGCTAAGTTCGAATTACAGGAGTTCTATTTTTAAGATTTCACAAAGGCCTGCATATTGTAGCATAATATAACATAATTGAAGGAAGTTTGTTTTGTGAACTTGTGGAACAGCTAACTACAATCAAGTGCACAAATATTAGTGGGTTGTAATTGTTCTCTAGAAATAACTAATCCGAAGCTTTTTTATGGGTTTTCTAAACATTTAAAACACGCCATGGATTGAATAATTACCGCACATGCGTGCGTCTATTGTGCCTCAATGATAGGGTACTTTGATGAAGACAAAAATGATTTTTCAACACAAAAAGTCTCATATGTGACTTGATGCTCAGCGGAAGGAAATTACTCACATATCTGAGCAGACATACAAACATACGTGCAAGTGCATGCTTGTCTGCCTACGTGTGAGCAATAAATAAGTAATGACCGCTGTCCTTTCAGTGCGCAGCGTCAGACTTGTAAGAAAATCGCTTAACTGATGTAATCAACAAATAAAATAGGAATAAAATAACATAAAAATAAAAGAGAAAAAAAAATAAATTTAATTTCAACTAAATTTGTTGAAAATATTTTTTTTTTCTAATAATGCAAAAACTTACTACAATTCACATATACAAAAGGTTATTTACAATAACTACATTTCGATTTTCAGTTTATTTGGCAGCAATTAAGTGATACGATCTGAACAATTTCTTCAAAGCTTAGAGCATTGCTTTACACAATATTCCACTCATATCTCTTGAAATAGAACAGGTTTTCAAACAAGCACTTGATTCTGATTATTCAATTCGTATGGCAGCTATGTAATATAATGTTCGCTATCGACGGTTACGAAAGCAGCTTCTTATAAAAAAAGATGTGAACAAAATCTCTGAGCGATATCTTATAAACTGAAGGAATAGCTCACGTTTCTACAGAAGAAAATGACTTAATCGTCTTAGCTCTTCTTTTTGATATTTTATATATACATATATTTTATAAGACTACGCTTCTGTATGGGTTTTACAATCTTCGTGGATATTAAAAAATTACAAACTTATAGTAACTATAGTAAAACATGGTTGCCATATTGATAAAAAAAAAATTCCCGTAAAATAATATATTTTTTCTTCCTCTCGAACTTTCCAACGCTTCAGCTAAAAATACACATTCTTCCGCATTGATTTTCTCTGTGTGTCACTCATCTTAATGCAATCACAACGCGCCGCTAACTACTTACTTTTGTTTACTTTGCCTCACTGGACGCAATTGTCGGTGCACGTTCACATCGACAAACAGATTTTCAGCGGATAAAGCAATATAGACCATACGGAAATGCCTTTTCCCATTTACTCATGCTACGCCTTTTTGTTTTTTTCTGAATAAATGTTTTCATAGTTGTATTCTGCGGCGTGGCGTATACGTAATATATTTAGATATGAATTGCTTAAACCGCATCGCCTCCTGTTTCTGCTCAGCAGAACTTCCACTTAGAGAGCTTTTCTCTCCTCCTCAGTCTGCTGTCACGTCGTTTCCGCGTAGAGGGTGGAAATTTTCGGGTTATGTTTTGATTGTTTTTGCTTAGCTTTTGATTTGAGTTGTAGGTTTTATTGCCTTGTCCTTTTCTATTTCGTTTGCCATGTTATACTTTAAAAGGGCCTTTGGATAAAACTGTTTGAGCGAGCAAGGTGTTTTGATTGGTTTTGGTTATTCAAAGAGGGTCGAGAACGCGTTGACTGTGAACCACGTCTAGCACGGTCATCAACTGATGATCAACACGTGTATAAAATAAAATAATTGGTGCTTTTCAATCGACGATTAATAGTTGCAGATCTTAGTGGCATTGTTGGAATATCGGCAGGATCAATGAAAATGAATTTGAAAGATCATTTGGACCTAAGAAAAGTAAAAGCACCACCACCATTGGTTTCAAAATCATTACATTTTTTAATAACAGTGTCGCACTAACGTCTGCTAAATAATGCTTTCCATCTACCAGGATGTTCTGAAAAGTGTTATTACTGACGATCAGTTTTCGATCCATGCTTACGACCTCGAAACAGGCTGCCATCAAAAATCATTACAATGTTGTCGATGACCTAGGTGTGAAGCTATTCGTAAAATGAGGCCGACATTATGGGCCGACAACTCTTAGTTTTTGCAACCACGATAATGCACAGTTGCATGTTTATTAGAATCTTCGTGATAGATGTATATATATACACATATATATTAGAGAGTAGAAGGATATACTACATAATGAGAGAGAGAAAAGCGGAAAATATATTAGCCAGACATCCGCAAGGTCTTTAGAGCCATACGCATGAGCGATAAATATTGACGAAGATAGAAAAACGAGCTCTATGAGCTGTACGGAAACATTGATATAATAAAACGCATTACGACGAATGCACTTGTTAGATAATGTTGAACGCAGTGTTTTCGTCCCAAACTTTGTTTTAGTGCCAAAGAAGAAGAAAAGTCGAAGCTGCAACCTCTAGAATAGCAAATCATTACAGTCAGTTTCTTTGACCAGCGCTCGAACATTATCTGTGTGAATAACCTGCCTACAGTCTGATGAGAGGCTCTATTGCTCTAATGCTAGTGTAAATTAGAAGAATTTTTTAGCCTATATATCGTGAATACAAAAGTTCAGTTCGTATATATAGAAGGGCGTAATTCCTCTGAGATTATTACGAAGAAATTTTCAGGATTTATGAAATATCTAGAAAGTCTCCTATCGTAATGATAAATGAACCGTTATAGTAACTAGAATATACAGGGATTGTATTTCAGTGAATGCGCGCACTGGATTCGGTAGAGGGCGTTTTTTTATTCTTTATTTGTCAATTCGTGACCATATAACATTTAGTACTAGGTACAATATTAATAAGCTTAATAATAATATAATAATGTAATGTTTACATGATAAATATATCTATTGTATATTAAAAAAAAATCACAGATTTTTAATTATCGCATCATATTTCTCTCTACCTCTCGCCACATCTATTAGGTTGCCAACGTTCTGGATTCCTGTCCATTGTCGAATATTTCGAATACCCCGTTTCCCATAAATTTTCCTTGAATAATTATTTGTAGGAGCTTATACTTAGAGTGCCTCATAATATGTCCAAGTAGGCTGCTTTTCTTTGTTTTATAGTCCTTAACAATTCTCTGTTGCGATTCACTCTTATCAAAACTTCCCAGTTTGTAACTCTATCTGCCCATTGGATTTTTAGGATTCTTCTAATAAGCCAAGGCTTGAAGGACTCCAATATCTGTGATTTTTAGAGTCCACGTTTCCATACATAGAGAAGCACTTACGAACCATAGCATTTTAAAAAACGTACTTGGTTGTGATGTTGAGGTCCTGGCTAAATAATACTATGTTATTCGATTTGACATTTTATTTCTTTTGAGCAATCCCAACTTTGACAACCAAGGCAGCCGCTTTGCATCCCAGATGTAGCCCTTTTTTGTTTCCATACCTGAAAAGGCCGATGAAGGGGGATCTAAGCAGCGTACACCTCGGTTCTCAAGGCTATTTCGGAGAATGCCTTCCGTGACGCCTTCAATGGTTGGGAATGGCAGTGCAGCATCGTCGCATAAGGAGCCTATTTTGAAATTTTTTAAAGAATTGTACCGATTGGTTCAACACATTTTTTTAAATATACCTTGAAAAGCTATTATGCCAGTAATTTTTTTGTTATTAGTGAAGTAAATATTAGTTTTTGCGAAAATAGGTGGTGACTTTAGGAGATGGAAGCCTGAAAGAAAGGGAAGTGTTCTTATTAAATATTATCCACTTTCGGATTCGGTTTTCAATAATACTATAGTTTTCAAAAGTGTATTACGATAATTTCGAGATTCGGAACCCATTAAGAATGAATTGGTAATATTCTAAAGATCTATACACTTTCGGATTCGGCTCTGGATAAGACAAGAACCTTTGAATACTTTTTAAACCAGCAGCACATAGTACATAAAAACGGTCTTCAGCTTAGCAATTAAGCTTGAAATAAAAAAGAGAATAACCGAAAAATTAAGTGACAGCGCAGTCACAATGGTTAAATTCACAACAACTGTCATTGAGATCACAGAAAAAGCCAACGTCAACCCAGTAACCCAGTAAAAACGAACGAGGAATCTAAATTAATTAACCGAATGCGGACAAGCTGCTGCTGGCTGTGCGATAAATGCATATGCATGCGCGGAGGAATAGAGTAATCAGAAGTGGCAAGTGCATGGAGGGTAGAGACGGTGTGGGGAGAGAGGAAGGTTGGACGCAAAACAAGCAAAATGCATTCTCTCGAATATGCAAAGATGTTTGCAACGCCCGTGTGATTACTCGAATGTGTTGCTGATAATGACCCCGTTATAAGAGTACTATATAAGCGTTTACACTCACATACAAACATAGGCATACACATGGCTTTAGACCCTCTCCTGTTCGCTTCGTTACGGGCGCTAAAATACCGGAGCCGCCGAGCCAAATGCAATTATTTTTAAATAGTTTATGCACATATGCAACAACAATAGCAATACTACAACAACATGCAGTAACACTAATGTTGGCTTAGTGCTGTTACTGAGCTAAAAATTGCAGCATCAATGAGCGCATCAAAAATCTATAGCGGAAGGAGAAAATGGTTTGATGATCGCCGGCTTCGGTAGGCGAGAGTAAAGACACTAACTGCACATTTCACTATGCATTATGTGTGTACGTGCATGGCGAGTCATATAAATGTTGCTGGTTGGCTTGCTGCTGTTTTTATTTTGATAAGAGGTCTGTTCGATAGACAAGTTTGCATTTAGAAAGTATTTTTGAAAATAGTAGTAGATAAAATAGTAGAAATGATAATATTTCTTTGAAAAAATTTAAACCAATGAAAAATAGTAGAAAACAGTATTTTTATAAAGATATTAATTTAAGAAAATAATAAAAGAAACGGCAATATTTAGTAATTTTCGAGAAAAGCTTAAGATATTGAAAACTGAAACTGTCATTAAAAGTCACTCTTTTTAAAAAATAGTATTAGAAATGTTGACATTTAGTAATTTAGGAAAACCTTAAGAAGGTACCACTTTTATAAGAAGTTAATATTATTAGTTTTAGAAGTATATATATATTTTTTTTTTTTGTTAAAATAATTAAAATTTTAATAACACAGTAAGCAGAGTAATAAGTTTTATAAAAGCATTTTCTGCCCCTAAATATGAAATAGTAGTATTTTTCGTAGTAGAAATTTTTAGTAAAATAAGTGCTATTTTGATAATTTAGAAATACAGAGTATATGGAGAAACGCCTTTCATGGCAATATATAGGACAAACATATCCACTTATGAAATAGGTGCCTATCATAGAGGCTTTACCACAGTTTCTAAACATTGTTCTTCTTTATTGGCGTAGACACCGCTTACGCGATTATAGCCTAGATAACAAAAGTGAGCCAGTCGTTTCTTCTTTTTGCTTCGTGGCGCCAACTGGATATTCCAAGCGTAGCCAGGTCCTTCTCCACCTGATCCTTCCCACGGAGTGCAGGTCTTCCTCTCCCTCTGCTCCCTCGGCGAGTACTGAGTCGAATATTTTCAGAATTCAAGTAGCCGCTGTCTTTTAATTCGCTGAACTATGTCAATGTCATCGTATATCTCATACAGCTCATCGTTCCACCGGTTGCCATATTCACCGTGGCCAAAGCGCAAAATCAATTGTTGTCATCGTCCAAGCCTCTGCACCATATAGCATGATGGGAGTAATAAGTGACTTATAGAGTTTGGTTTTAGTTCGTCGAGAGAGGACTTTACTTCTAAATTGCCTACTCAGTCCGAAGTATCGCCTGTTGGCAAGAGTTGTTGGTAATATTTAGATTAGTTCCAAGATAGACAAAATTATCTACGAATTCAAAGTTATGACTGTCAACAGTGACGTGAGAGCCAAGTCGCAAGTGCGACGACTGTTTGTTTTATGACAGGAGATATTTCGTCTTGGCCTCGTTTACTGCCAGACCCCTTTGCTTTGCTTCGCGATCATCGCCATATGCCAGCAGCTGTACACTCTCATAAAAGATTGTACCTGCTGGATTAAGTTCTGCAGCTCCAATTATTTTCTCCAGCAGCAGGTTGAAGAAATCGATTCTGACGGAACTTTTGGTATTGCTCAACGTCAGTTTACACAGTCGTATTAGTTTTGCGTGGATACCAAAGCCACACTGATAAGGTCCAATCATTTTGTTGACCGTTGGCTTTAATCTTTCACACAATACGCTCGGTAGAACTTTATACCCGATGTTGAGGAGGCTTATCCCACGGTAGTTGSCGCATATTGTGGGGTCTCCCTTTTTGTGGATTTTGCATAGCACACTTAAATTCCAATCATTTGGCATGCTTTCATACGACCATATTTTACAAAGAAGTGATGTTCCCTATCAGTTCTTTGCCGCCCTGTTTGAATAGCTCGGCCGGCAATCCATCGGCCCCCCGCCGATTTGTTGTTCTTTTAAACACTATGAAAGATAAAAAACAGAAAACAGTAGAAATAGCAAAAAATAAACATATTACTAATACCAAACAATTTAAAATTATTAAAAATAGTAATAACGTAATATTGGCTTTTTTATACCAATGGCTGACCAGGATCACTGTCTTATACCAAATTTAGTTAGTATTTTTGGTTCTACTATATTTAAAAAAACGTAAGGAAATAGTGTCATTTTTATTTTTATATTTTCATGGTCCTAAAATATCGCACACGTTCTTTTCTCTCCAAGAAGCTGCTCATTTGTCGAAACCGCCGATATCAGACAACCATAACATGTAGCTGCAATACAAACTTGCCGCCCAAATTAAAGCCCTCGTATAAAAACTGTTTTTTTTTTTTTTGCTGAATTTGGCATGGATTCTAACTCAAAACAGCGCTACAATTTCCGAAGAAATTGTGGAGATCGGATCACTATAGCATATAACTGTCATTCAAATTGAATGATCAAGGTAAAGATTTTTGTATATCCTTTTACGCTATGAGAAATGCATTATGAAGGGAATTCAAGCTCGGGTGCAGTCAAAGTTCGCCGTTTTTGCATTTGTTTTGCAAAATTGTCTGCACTTAGTTGGCTCCACCATAGAACCAGCCACGTGTATGCATATGTGCACATATAAAAATACCCTTGTCTGTGTTTGGAAAAGTTTTGCACACATACTCAGCTTTTTTTGTATATACATACATATGCCGCCATCGTTTATGACTGCCTCATACGTTTAGGGCAATGTAATTGTATGCAATGAGCACTGAAGAATACACACACTCTCACACATACTTGAATAAATTCTATATTTTTAATGCTTCCATACATATAATACATATCTATTATATATGGAATATGTCAGCACATTTCGCACTCATCTCTTTGAGTAATTTGCAAGTGAATTGAATTGGTGGAGCCAATAAAAATTTCAGTATTTACTTGCTGCCACATAATTTGGTTACTTTATCTGACGTCCGGAGACATTTAATGCAAAACGGATTTGGTCATACATAATATAAAATTTATTTTTATGAAATGCGCGTTCAGTTTTTTGAATTGAATGAGAGTTGTGGCGGACCGGTTGCGTTTGAAGTAGTGCCACGCTTGTTGTTTGGCTTGCCTAAGGGACGCAATTTCGTTGTTCCACCATAGGGGGGCTGGCTTTATTGGTTTGGTTGAGGACAGAGGGATACGTTGGATGCACAGCGTATTGCATTATGGATATTGGAGGTTTCTTGGTTGATGTTGGAGGATGTTGGGAAGGATGGTGGGTCGGGATGTGAGAATTTTGATGAGGATCAGGAAGTGATCGCTGCGGTGAGGTCATCTATAAGGTGCCATGATGAGTTATTGGAAAGGGAGGGAGAGGAAAGCATAAGGTAAATATGAGTAAAGGTTGAGTGGGTTGAGAAGTGGGTGGGAGAGCCGTCGTTTAGTACGATGCAGTTGGARGTGAGGATGGCATTTTCTATAGAATGTCCTCTCTGATTATAGGAGGCAGATCCCCAGAGCGGAYTCCAAGCGTTAAAGTCGCCTGCAAGCATGAAGGGTTTTGGAGGGGAGGGGAAAAGATTGTAAAAGTCAGCTGTTGTTATTGATTGACTTGGCGGGGAGTAAGCGCAAGTTATTGTGATTCTAATGGGGATTTGAAGTTCTATGGATAGTGAGGATATATTGGATTGGGTAGGAAGGGGGTGGTGGGGAAGGTTTCTCTTAACCAGAATGGCGATTCCTTGTTTCTTTGAGATTATGTGAGGTAGGTTGTGGAAGTGCCCTACGTAGGATTTGAGGGTGGGGTAGAGGAATTGTGGGCAAGGTGAGTTTCATTTAGAAGTATAATGGAGGGTTTATACATCTTTATTAGGATTTCAAGTTCAATGTAGTTATTGTGATACCCGTTTATGTTCCACTGTAATAATGGTAACATTTGTTGTATAATATGTGTGTTTGTATATGAATTAAAGGGTTAGTATAAGGATATTTATATTTATGACTTATCTATGTTGGTTGACTTGTGTGACGGTAATGTTATTTTATATGTATTTGATGAGGACGTTAAGATTGGGGAATTTTGCGTGTAATTGGCTGAAAGGTGACATCTCGGTATCACTAGTAATAGGGCTGGTGTATGTAGAAGTTTGTGGGCTGGAATTTTTTCTGCATTTCTACTTATAGTCGCTATTTCTGGTGTGCTGACGTTAGTTGCTGTTTGTTGTCTTACTGGGGATGTTGTTGTGCTGTTTTTCTGCTGAGGTTTGGATATGGTTCAAGTTATTTGTGTGATTGATTTAGTATGACATGCTTTATTGGATGCTCCGTTATTTGCTTGTGGGTTATTGTTTGTAGTTTCTACATGGGGTTTGTTTGCTGGAGTTGTTTGCAAGTCGTGTGCTGTGTTTACAGTTGTTGGTTCGGTAATTATACTGCTGGTGTTTTTTACAATTCGTGCGAAAGACGGCGCCCTTGTTTTTTTTAGAGGGGGTTGCATTTGATGTGTGTTGGGGTCGCTGTTGAAGATTTTCCATGCATCTCTAATTGTGCATCGGCGCTCTATTTTTATTTTATTTACTGACTTGCAGAATGTTCTTGGACATGGATTATGTGGCGGAGAGGTTGCACACTGGCTACATAGCTCAATATTTCGACATCTATTTTTGGTATGACCGAGTCTTTGACAGGTTTTGCACCGCATCGGGTTTGGGATAAATTCTTACACACGAACCCTTTCCCATCCTAATTTAAGGATTTCTGGTCTACGGATTAGGTCGAATGTCCCAATTGCAGCACCAGTAGAGATTACTGCGTCACCATCTTTTCGCATGATTTTTTTGACTTCGATCACTTTTTGGTTTCCTAGCCCTTCTACTAATTCTTCTTCGGAGAGAATGATTAGGTTTCTGGAAAATATTCTGTCTTGCGTGGTGTTAAGACCTTTGTGAGAGGTAATTTTTACAGGTATAATGCTTATGTGAGTTGCTTTGATATACTTTTCAACCGATTCGCATTTTTGACTTTTAGGAGGAGGTCACCGGATCTTAATTCCGTTACAACGGTGTTATCGCCGCAAATGTGTTTTAAACCCCTTTCGATTTGAAAGGCGGATTTTGTCATCTGCAACTGAACCGATGGCACTTGCCACTATGAACCCAGCGATATGGTCGTCATTTTGTTTTGGAGCGGGAAGTGGTACAAAGTCACTGAATTTTGGTCGTTTGTTGGAACGTTGCAAATCGGGATCGAGTAATCGAAACCTATTGCTTTCGGGGGGGTCGGCCCCGTTCATGGTGTCGAATGATAAGTACGGCACTGAGTTTTTTTTTATGTTTACACTAATAAACTAACAACAACAACTTTAAGGAGCTGCGGTAACTGAATCGGCTAGACTTTCGTAGTCGGTCACAAAGAGGAAAAGAAAGGTCACGAAACGTGTTTACACGGTGGTTGCCCAGTTTGAACTGTGACGGAAAATTATTTGACATCGCTGCTTGTAAATGCATTTATTTTTCTTCTTGCACTTCTTGCACTCCAAAGGAAAGGAAAGTTCCTATCAATGAATTTCTCTTGGACCAGAGAACCAGAAGAATTGGTCTCATTGGAAGTGTTGATCTACCTGAAACAAAAAAGATTACAAAGAAAAATGAACGTAAAGAAAAGCTTTCAAAACGTCATTCAACATCAACACTTACCCGAAAGGTATCAGCTAGAACACGTAACCATTCAGATCAGCGAGACGACAACAATGTAGGTGCGTCGCACATGGATTCTTTCAAAAACGATGCTGATGATGAATTTTCTCTTCCATCCTCTAAAACCAAACTAAACACACTGCTTTAGCTTTGGAGTAAGTGATAAAGCAGAGGCCTTGATTGTTTCATCTGCTTTCCTGGATACCAAAAAAGCAGGTTTGATAAAAGAGGATCAGGCTAGTTTTGTCACTGACAAATGCAAGATTAGTCGGGCAAAAAAAAAAGTGTTGGAGTTAAGCTCCAAAACACCGAAAGTATTGACTCTGTATATGGGCTGTATKTTGACGGCCGCAAAGACAATACACTTACACAAGTCAGCGAAGGTGAAAAGTACTACCGCGACACTGTCAAAGAGTAACATATTTCTCTTATAGCGGAACCTGGTTGTCATTATTTCCGTGTCAGCTGAGGGTGAGACGCAAGCTATATGGCAACATTTACAAGACGTTTCAGAAGTTGTCGGTGCTGATGGCACCAACACGAACACATTTTGGAAAGGTGGAATCATTCGGAAACTAGAAGAAAGAATAGGTAGGCCATTACAGTGGGTTGTTTGTCTTCTACATTTCAACGAACTTCCATTTCGTGCTCTCTTCGAACTCATAGATGGTGTCTCAAAGACTGCTCGCTGATTGTGAGAAGTTGCCTGTTGTCAAATTTTAAAGTTTTCCATCCTGCCAATTACCTTCTGAGGTTATTAACCCGACCCAACTTAGCACAGACCAAGCTTGTCTCTATAAAATATCAGAAACTGTTATTTCCGGTTAATGTTCCTCAGAATTAGAGTCGATGCATCCAAGTAACATGTGCAAATCTCGCTGGCTCACCTGTGCAAATAGAATTCTGAGATTATACATTTCTACTGACAAACCAATAAAGGAAATAAAGATTTTGGTCAAGTACATACTTACAGCTTACTCACCTTTGTGGTTCTCAATAAGATTCAACAGTTCAATCAAAGATGGCTCGCGTCTTCTCTATACTGCAATTGAAAGGTCGAGATACTTACCTGTTAAACTGCGCAAGGTTGTCGATTCATCCATTCAACAGAATGCTTTCTTTGCTCTTCTAGAAAAAATTCTCCTTAGTATAATGACTGACGAACGGATAGAAGTCAGAAAGTTGGAAATTTAGTGAATTCCCCTCTCACACCGTGTCAGTCGAGAGAACCGTCAAACTGGTGACAGAGGCATCTTCTAAAGTTATTGGCCCCCAATCTCGTGATCGTTTTGTACGCTCTACACTGAAATCTAGGCAACAAGTGCCAAAGTTTAGTACAAAATTTGATTTTATTAATAAATTTGACACAGATTCAGACTAAAACAAAACTGGCATAAGGTTGGTTGGTTGGGTTGGGCTTGGGAGGAACCCGAAGAGCAGCCACCTCCACGCGGTGGGTTCTGGGTGACCAATACAGGTTAGCTGAGAGCTGCAACAATTTTCACCTTGCGCTATTACGCGCCGCATTTTCGTTCGTATATTCGGTTCGTCCTACGGCCATGATCACATATACCATTACCGGTAGAAAATGACGTGACAAATAACTTTTGTTTTATACATTTTGCCATGAGATGCTTACTTAGGTAGACAATTTCACGATTTTAGGCGAATTTCCGAAATTTCAAGGCCGGAGTTGGGGTATACGTGATGATGTGGTTGTTGGTATACGTGTATGTGGGTGTCGATGTGTGATGCTCGCGCATTAGGCCTGGACGACCTGCTGGCGTTGCTGAGGTGTCACCCCCTTGAAGATGGCATTCGATGTCGGCGGCGACATAGCGCGCATTGAAGTTATGGTGGTTCCGGAGCCAGTGCTTGCGTGTCACTACGCGGAGCTGTTATAACTTCTCGGTGGGCTACGGTAGCGATAGTTGTTCGCGGCGCTGCTACTGTGGTAGCTTTAGACCGGGGAACCGTGACGGCGGAACGCAGAGTGGGCGTAGGTATAATTGGCATCTCGGCGTCCATATTGATCTGTTAAGAAATAGTATTTTTAATTATCATACTCGTATATATATGTGTATATAATCAAATGGCCAGTGGTGCCGCGTAATGTGGCACGAGTGAGTCGTCATATGGTCGACTTTGTTTTGGTTTTGTCTTTTGTTGATTTTTAATACTAGTTGATGATTTTGTTATTATTTATTTTGTTTATTAGTTACGGTTACGATATTTTCGGTTTTATCGGCGGTTGGCAAAAAGCATAACTTAACGAGCGGCCTGGTTAGTGTTCCCGTTTGTGTACGGAGATCGACTACGTGAATATGACCATCGGATCCGTAATAGAGCTTCTCTATGCGGCCAAGCCGCCATTCGGTAGGGGAGAGACAATCGTCATTGAATAAGACACAATGTCGAAGCTGAGACGCATTTCTTTTGCTTTTCATCGGTATATTTTGTGGAGGTCTTTTAAATAATCATCTTTCATATCATAACTTTTTCCCAACGGCTTAGTAAGGAGAGCGACTCCACGCCTGGCTCAGGTGTGGCCAGGATGGGCGCTCCTTTAAGAAAATGCCCTGGCATGAGGGCAATAAAGTCTGAGGGATCTTGCGAGAGTTCAGCGAGATGCCGTGAGTTAAGAACGGCTTTAATTCTAGTTGAGAGGGTCGTGAATTCTTCATAATTAAATTTCTGGTTGCCAGCTATCTTTTTAAAATGAGATTTGGAGCTTTTTATAGCTGATTCCCATAAGCCGCCCATATGAGGGGCGCTTGGGGGGATAAACTGCCAATTGATACGTTGAGGGGCGTATTTTTGGACAATGTCAGGTGAGACTTGTTTTGTGAACTCCACAAACTGTCTTTCGGTGGCTCTTTGAGCTCCAATAAAAGTTTTACCATTATCGCTCTTGATTTTTGAGGGAAAACCTCGTCATGCGACGAAGCGAGCAAATGCCGCGAGAAAAGCCTCCGCCGTCAGATTCGTACATAGGTCAGGGTGTACTGCTTTATCATAGAAGATCGCGCAAAATCTACACCTGTAGTGGTAAAAGGCAGAGCAAAATTGCAGCGTTCAGGTGGAAGTGCTGCCATAATCTGCGATCGCATTTTATGCTGAAAATGCATTTCTTTATTTCGGGCTTCAGTCGGGGTATGTACAGCTTTTGGCGGACCATATGTTGCATGATATTCGATATTCGGATTCTCTTAGTAATGCTATAACGCGGCTGAAGTAGCACGTTTGGGTTGATGCGATAAGAGTGACCTTTCATTTTTGTAAGTCTTGATGCGTCATACATCGCAACGGAGACAAGTTGCTCCTTTAACTTTAAGTTTAATCCGCAACCCATCCGAAAATGGTATTTTGCGCCAGTAGTATTTTTGAAATTTTTTCGACACCTTCTAGTATAGTTTGCGATATAAGATCGCTGCATGACAGAAGGTCTATTTTAGCGGGGGTGTTGCAGTTGGGATCTGCTATTTTTAGGTGTGTAACCTTTTGCCAATGTTTGCTATCTATATGATAGCTTGGAAGCATGTTGGTAAGCTGCGGAAAGACTTGAACTTGCTTGAACGCGCTTATCCGCTTGAGCGGAAATTAGGATAATGATTATATTTTAGTTTTATACTGTTCGTCCGCAAATTCCCGTAATTTGATAGTTGGCATGTTTTGTTGGCAGTTTTAGGATATTCTGTGTCCTAGCCGGTGGTACCGAAAGCTCTTTTCAATAAGTAAGAGTTGTTATTCCCGAAAGATTCGATTAATAAAATATATATGTAAAGCTCTTTTCAATGTATAAAAAAAAAAAGAATTTAAGAATGCGTTTATCGCTTTTATTGTAACCCCCAATTGATTTCAATTATTCAACCCTAGTCAGATAGACGCTACTACTGACTAGAGGCTTTACTTATTGAACTATTTTGAACTTCAGTATAGAGTTTTTTATTACATATTGGCAACCCTGCTGGCGGGTGTAAAAGTATATGTGCTGGGTCTTTTTTACTATTGTATGTAAATATATATTATAAGCGCCAATTTCCAGATAAGTATCGTCAGCACTCAACGATGACTGTCAGACGCGGCAGATTGGCGCTGTTCTTATTGTTGTTGAAGCTGCAACTTCCGCTGACACATTGCAACTCTTGATTCAATTGATTGTGACGCAATTGGATTTTGTCACTAGCAGCTGAAAGACCGACAGACACATGCGAGCACTACTGACTACTGGCAAACTCTCAGTACAAACACAAATAAAAGCCACTACCTGCATTTCACGTGTAGATCCAACTATGGAAACATAGCACTTATATGGTGCATACATAGAGAATGAGGGGAAACAAGTGCTGCTACGGCAACTATTCATACAGCAATGATGCGGTATAAAAGTAAACGACTCAGTGAATTGAATAAATGACAAATTTACCGCCTTATTTATATTACTATATTAATATATAATTAAAAATCAAGGCCTTTGTGGCTTAATGATCCTTCACATTATCTAAGAAATACACCCTTTTCCCACCAAAATCAAGGTTCTCTGTATACATATTTTAATCCGCACTCAGACTTTCTAAAACTTCTTAAATTCGTTAATCACTATGTTCTATGAAAATTAGCAACAAAATTTTTTGAAAATAATTTTTAATCCAGCCATTATACTTTCTAGAAAAAAGGGTTATACGTGTAAATTTAAAGACTCATGGACTTTCATTAATGTTTTTCCTTATATTATTTCACATTCTTTCTGCTTTTCGGGTATATCTGTTACTGTGAACAGTTTAATAAGAAAGTTATTAATTTGCGTATCGTGGCCGTATAGACTGACCTGAGAAAACTAACTTTATGTTTGGGGAAAATTGTAAACTGAGAGCAGTTTTCGAATTTAAATTTATATATGTATATTATTATTTCTAATATATATTTCTTATTTTTCCTTACGTTTCCGGAAGCCTTATTTTTTTGGTTTCAGATACAAACTGAGAATAGTGTTTGCAATATGTGATATAGTTTCTCAAAGTATGTATTTTTGAGTGTTTTTTTTTTTTTAATTTTGTAATCGAAATTGTTGAAGCCTTAATTCCTGTAGCTTATTTAGAGCATCAATATTCTCTCAGTAAGAAAATTAATTAATTGAGGTTAACATTATCTTAATAGTAGATTAAAATGTACTTTAAAAATAATGAGAACAGTTTTTGTTTAATAAAAAGGACAAGTATGCTAAAACAATTATAAGTTGCATGAAAGTATTTGTTCTCCCAGTAGCAATATTAATAAAATGAGAACAGTTTACCATTGAAGTAATTTAAATAATTTCGAATATTTAGAATTTTTGTCAGAATATTAAAGTCAGAAAAGCAGAGAATATTAAAATCAGAAAAATAAATGCAGCAAAGTTACACCCAATGAAACTAGATTTTCCAAACCAGGCTTTGAATGTTCGAAAACGTTAATATTTTTCTACAAAGTTGTATGCAAATGTAATGTTAAATGATGCTTGCCCACCGTCTGATAAAAGTATAAATGCAAATCAAACTTAAAACGCCTTGACAAAGAGGGTCAAGAGGCCGGCTAGAATGCACTGATGGAATTTCCGCCACCACCTACGAGACGGCGGCAGCAATCAGCACACACTCAACGCTCGCTATAGAGGTGGCAGAACTACGCAGAGCACAAAGCAAATCAGAGGTAAATGCATAGGCATTCAGTACCAATGTAAGTATACATATTTACCTGTGTGCGTGTGTTAATATATTGTACCTCAGTGCGTGTACATTTAAAAACTTGTAATCTTTGCTTTATTAATTTAAAAACGAACAAGGTGAAAAGAACAAAATGAAAAGTTTCAGGGGTGTATATGCTTAGCCGTGATGCTCTCGCTAAACTTATTTTAAATATTAATTAGTTTCGTTTTTCGAGCTGCGGTAGCTAGAACTATTTAATTTTAGGTAGATCTCAATTCAAAAAAGGGACTACAGCCTTTTTCTCCATTCTCATGGAACGATTGGCTTAGTATAGTAAAAATCTGATCTCTACTCACCCGACCTGATTTCAGTAAGAACGAGTTCAGAGTTTATTCCTATACTACTCTACTTTGCTTTTAAGTAGAGCTCAACCCTAAAAAAGAACTAAAATCTGCTAGCTTATTAGTGGTAGAAATCTTAACCTCTACAG
Organism: Bactrocera latifrons; assembly: GCF_001853355.1. Lineage (NCBI taxonomy): Eukaryota > Metazoa > Arthropoda > Insecta > Diptera > Tephritidae > Bactrocera > Bactrocera latifrons. The sequence continues at coordinate 41,929 of NW_017537227.1, read as the reverse complement.
ATCTTCAAAGACACTATATTTTATTCAGTATACTCAACTCAAAGAGTATTATAAACCTACTCATCCTAAGCTTTCTGATCTCAATATGAACGAGTTAAGATTTTATTTATTTATTTCTTTTTAAGTATAAGCCATTTATTTCTATTCTCATGTAACTACTAGCTTATTAGTAGTTAGAGTCTTATCTATACTCCTCCTAACTTCTCAGATTTAATCACTATCCATACACTCCTTCATTTATCCACTTCTATGTTCTAAGGTCACTAGTCCTTCAAAAACCGAGGTAAACTAGTTCTTATTCATTTATTTCTTTGGTTATCCGGTCTTCCGTTACATGTTCAACCACCGTATGATGACTTCAGAACTCGTACTGTTAATTTCCTAGCTTTGCCTCGTAAGTATGTAGGTACGGCTTATGTTAATTGAGCCGATTTAGTTGTCCTAGTTTCTAAACTAGTATGTTAGCTTGACTTTGAGACATAATTTATTCGCGATTATTTTCGAAATTAAGTCCTGATAAGTTCATCCCATTAAAAAAATCTCCATATATAATGAATGTATGTTTGTTTTCAACTATCACCGTCAGGACTTTCTTCAATATAGCTAGCCGTCAGAGTTTTACTCCTGTACCATGCCAACGTAGTAATGAAGATCATACAATTTTACCTTCCTTAAGCCCTGCAGCTAACCGCGATCTCGTCGTCGCTCAAACTTTTGCACTAAATAGTATGATGAAACCGCGCTAAAAAGTAAAGTCAGGCAATACTGTTTAAATTTTTCGAGAATATTTTCAATTTGATTATTTTTGATTCGAGTGCTACTTCAGTTCCACAACAACAAATTGTCACTAACTTTTCTTTATTCCTTCTTCCTCTGAACTGTGTTCCTCCTAATCAGAGCTATGCTGTCATTGTTATCATTCCTCAAAAGGCTGCACGCGCTTACAACATTCTTTACTTACACAGCCTACTCCTGCCGTTTGTTATTACATCGCTGCTGTGTTGTAGCTTGTCTCTTGCTTTTCCATTTGCCAGTAAATTTATTTTCTATATACCAGTGGATTTAGTGGGATCAAAATAACTATGAACAGCAAGCTAAATTGAGTTCCTGTAATACTGAAGCATTTCTACGCAACGGCAATTGCCAGCCGCTGTAAACTACAGCACTGCAGGCATGTCTTCCTTTTGTCATTTTCCTTATCGGGCTTGCTGCCAGACAGTCAGTTGATGCGCATCGCTGTTGACGCCTTCGCCGAAATGCATTCCATCAGCGCATTTCTCCAATAATATTTCCCTTTTGTTCTGCCAAGCGCACACGTATCTTGTATGACAATATTTGCGCAGCTGTATCGCCCCGTAGTGTTAGCAGGAACATGAAAAACCTTTTTGTATGCGAAAGCAACTTGTTTGATGTTTCCACATCATCTGATGATGCAAGTGCGCGACTCCTCCCAAACAACAACCACCTCCCATATTCTACACTGGCAGCTCGTTCCTAAAAACTGTTGCATTCCAAGTAATGGTTGTCGCCGCTTGTCTTTTTATGCCCTGAACAGCGTATGTCAATGTGTTTTTACGTGAATACCTGTCTATGAAGACTAAACTCCACGGTGCTTTCTATTTCTAGAAGCACATAGATCAATACAATGCGTTGATTAGCGCCCCAAAGCATAAATGCATTTTGCACTTAATTTTTGGTTCCAATTGGTTCGGGTGGATAGGGACACCCTAGTCACCTTGGTCGGGTTCGAGGCCCATCTAAAACCTCTGCCGTACTTTGGGCCCGGCACCCGGTCGCAGTGCGACTCCACATTGGACAAAATGCCCTTCCTGCATTTAGGTTTAAACCACAGCTTCCACGAATCTCCACAAATGGCCAAACCCAATGAGCAGATTGGAGTTACCGCCAAGGGCTTACTGCTCCCCATGGTACCAGGTTTAAGTCTTTGTTCTGACTTTGTAACTTTTGCTACTACCAGTTGAGTCCCCAAAAACTCAATGACTGGTTGCATTTGTCGCTGTGACAAATGACTTATATTTTGAGATATAAATATAAAGCTAAGAATTTGACTTCCAGCAGAATATTATAGCACTTATCTGACTTAGACCATGTTGACATCAAAACATGGTCTCCAAATCCTGACATAGTGCATATGGCTTTTAGTCGCCTCTTACGACAGGTATGCCTTGCCGCGGGTATATTCGGTTTCCCCTCGAACCCGGAGGGATCCCCCTACCCGCAGGGGGCCCCTGAACAGGGTATATTAAGATTGTCAAAAAGTTTGTAACACCCAGAAAGAGGCATCGGAGACCGTATAAAGAATATATTTAAATGATCAGTATGTTGAGCTGAGTCGATTTTGCCATGTCCGTCTGTCTGTATATAACATAAAAAATAAAACAATGCGTTTTTTATAAGCAGCACTATGTGCTTCTGTTGAGCTTTATTACAAAACTGAAAACACTTAACTTTAAGGTTTATAATCTAACCTATGCTTGAGCCGGCCTACGTGACCAAAGATGCTTGGTCAGCTAAAAGGGTTTGCGCGTGTTTCGCTCACTTAAGAATTTAGCGGATGCGCGTTTAGCGCAGTTGCACTTTTGGTTGTAATAGGACTCCAAAGTATGCAAACGGTTTGTATGTTTCTAGCATATAATGTGGGAATGGAATTTATGTAGAAGTTCATAAAATGTTGTGTTAACTTATATATGAACTAGTCTCTCAGTTTTTAAGATATCGTTTTGAAATTTTGCAAACGTCATTTTAACATATTGCTGCCACACAAACTGAACGATCAGAATTAAGTTCTTGATTGGAAAACTTTCACATTTGTCAATATCTTTTCACAAAAGTTGGCACAGGTTACTTTCTAAGATAATAATATAATCTCCGAGGAAATTGTTCAGATCAGTTAACTATAACATATAGCTGCCATACAAACTGAACGATCGAAATCAATTTCTTCTATGGAAAACTTTCTCATTTTGACAATGTATATTCACTAAATTTGGTACAGATAATTTTCTAAGATAACAATATAATCTCCGAAAAAAATTGTTCAGATCGGGTTACTGTAGCATATAGCATCCATACAAACTGAACACATAGTTACCAAAAGAAATGCACCTGGGAAGGGTGGATTAGCTTCGGTGCAGCCGAAGTTAAGGTTTTTTCTTGTTTTATTTGATTTTGCTCAGTTGTTGTTTTTTCCCAACTTCTATTAGTACTTTGTTGTTTTATTGCATTGTTTTCTATGCTAAAGTCAACTCTCCAGCTGCTCTCTTCCTCCTGCTCTTTCGCAAAAAGATGTTGAATTAATGCAGAAAACTCACTTCACACCGTCAAATGCTGTCGTCCGCTTTTCTTCCAACCTTTGCCGCTTGTTTGAAGCTTTGGTTAGTTTCTTGGTCTGCGTTTGCCGTCTGCGCTTGTCGACTTGGATGGAGTTTAAAGTTGCAGTCAGTTCTCAGGCGTAAATTTTCTTTTATATAAAACATCAAACTCGCTTGGAGGCGCATGAATAAATGTCCAAGTACACTAAAGTTAATTTTTAAGGTCGTAAAGTAAACTTTTGGCTTTTGGTAAAAGTGGTATCGAGTTAATTTTTTTAAATAAAATCAACAATGTTAATAAATATTTGGTAGGTCTTACTTAAGTAGAGATTTAGTCGAGCGCCCTGTTTTATTTTAGCTTTGCGTATTGACGTTAACTGACAAATATGAGCAGCTTTAAGCCGCATTCGAACAGTTCTCAAACTTAGTTAAAAACTTTTTTCTGTTTAGCACACGCTCGGATCTTTGGTAGTTTATATGCTGGAGCGACAGAGCCTCCTTCCAAATTGGAATATGAGTTTAACCCAAGAATTTTTGCTCATTTCCGGAATGTATAGCTAAAACCTTCCTTGCTAATATTTTATTCCATAAACTAATCTGTTCTGAGTAGAGTTGCTTCGAGCCTAATAAAAAACTCAGCCCATTAAGTACGATTTTAAACTTTAAATGTGCTTTTCAGCTCTTAAAGAAAACTAATGAAGTTCAGTACTTTCGCTCGTTCTATTTTGTTAACTTATCGGGTCAAAGTTACAATTAGTGAAGGAAAACAAATGTATTAAGGTCACAAAAGGTCTGGTCTGAAACTCTCTTCAACGGAAACGAAACTTTCCAGCGATTGAGGTAATCCATAAGATGCCTTACTTCGTTTTGTGGATCAATAATATATCAGATGTCGACTAGACCTTTTTATTGTCAAGACTGTTGTATCTATATAACCAAGACGGACTTGGATTTTTCCATTCAACAATCGTAGTATCCCACAATTGAGATAATGATTATTAAAAAAGCCATTACACAACCAGAACTGATTTACTACATATGTTCCTAACACTACTTAACTTCCGTTCACACATACGTTCCGCAGCTTATTTGGCTTCGTCAGTTAGCTTTAATCTTTACAATGCAGTGGAGTTACTTTTTCACTCCGTTTTTAAAACTTACAGCGCTAGAGAATCTGAAAAAATTCGACTAACGGGTTCATAGGGAAACAATTCAGCTGATGCAACTTGATTCATCCATTATACCGAAGTTTGGCTCTAAAATGGAACTCTGAAGTTTTGTTCTGTAAATGAGCAGTCCCACAGTATATTTATTCCAAACGAAGTTTTTTCCTACTAAACATGGTTAAAGTCTATCCATAAGAACAGCTTTCATATAGGTAAGATATAATAAGATGCTTCGAACTACAGCTTTAACTATTATTCAACATAGTTGAAAAAATATTCGTTGGATTTAACTCCCATTTTTCAACTATCAAAATATACCCCCTCGATGACTCTTGATTCGAACCTGTTCGACTTTGGTGATGACAAAGCTTTTAACATTTAACTCAACTCCAAGAACCCACTCGCACCACCAGCAAGCGCCGACCGCCTGAACCACCCTTACTCCATTGCACCACTTCATCAGACCCATTATAAATATATACTTGTATGTACATAGTGGCCCCTCAAAGTTCGGGCAATCAATTTTCCGAATCTCATTGCACTTGGCATGCTGCTATATGAAATCTATAGCCGACGGTCATTGTCGTGCCCATGTGTCGCGCTGGCCCTTAGAATTGGCTAAGAGTGTTAACAGTCCAATCTTTATTGCGCTTCGCATTCAAAATGTTATTTTCAATGCAAGTTGCGAGCTTTTTGGACATTGGCCAGCTACAGTTGATGTCAGGGGCGTTTGATTTACATGAACCCGCTATGGGCGCAATTTGTAGCTTGGTCTTCTCCTATTTTTATTTGTGTGTGTCTTTTAAGTTTTTTTTGACAATCACCAGACATTAGTGTCTTCTGGCCGGTTGGCGGTTTCCTGAGCGCCACTTTCCATCTTTTTATCAATGGTCCATCCCGTTGCGTGCAGTTTCAGATTTTCGTTAGTTTACTTTGGATTTAGGTACTTTGTGTGTTTGTATTTTGCATCCGAAATGACACGCAGAGCTGGTGATATGTTTGAAAAATAATGCTCGTGACAGTGGCGCAGAGTATAATGAGTAGAACCTGTGATGGATTTTTAAAACGCGCAAAGCAGCTGCATCCATATTCCATACCTAACATATGCTAAGAACACTTTGGGTTTCGGTTATGTTATATTGGCTGGCCCATGTACCCACTGATTTTTTATAATGTCAGGTTATAAAAAGCTTTTTGTGAAGTTTAGTAGAGATTTGATATCTAATTATGTTACTCCATCCATATTCTAATATGGACTCTAGATAATTTCGGCAGAAGCAGAGTAGATATTTTAGAGTCCTTGTCATGACTACTTCCCTGCTCATCCGTCGCGATAGTAAAAACTTGACATATGTATCTTCTTTCCGTTCCCTTGTATATGCTATTGGCGATCATGCCTTTTTTGGCAATCGAGCCATGGTTTCATGTCCCGAAATACCCTTGTGACCTGGGATCCAGTGTATATAATATAAGGATATTCTCTGATACAATGTGATTCACCTGCAATTTTTGATCCGTCCGTGCGGATATTAAAAGTTACACTGGTGGGTCGCGTATCTCTGTGCCATCCACCCAGCCTCGTTTAATGTAACTTCAGACCTTTTCTAATCCCAGATAAAACGTGAGAATATGTGGTCTAATTTATTCACTGGCCTCGGCTTATCGTAATATATTCGAAGGTTCACTCAATTCTATTTATCTTGCAGCGGATGTCGTTGCCGGTTTCAGTTGATTATTGTGAAAACCTTTATATCGGTAAGCATTAAAATACGATTAAAAATATATAACGCAAAGAAGTTCGAACAGAGAGCAGATCATGTTAGAATCTTACGAAAAGATATATTTCAGTTTGAAAGTAATCCCAGAATCCGCTCAACGGCATTCAAGCGCCGGCTCTGTTTGTTTACGTTGGTACTAACCGAACAAATTGAGTTATAGTGGCAATATACATTTTTTCTATTGCTATTTTCGCACTTTTGCTGCAAAACGAGCCATTGGACAAACCAATAAATACATTTGAAAAAGAAGCTATCATAAAATCAGCTGTGGAACCATTAGCATTCTAAAAGTCACGAAACGCCGATACTACTGCTTAAAAAGCATGTAAAGCGAAAGCGTGCAGAAGACGCCGGCAGCACCGAGGTGCGCTAAGCAAAAAAATCAATTTGCATCTGAATTCGAAATAGCCTTCTTAGTTACTCTTCCATTCATGTACATAAACCGGCAAAAGTCGGCGAAAATCAATCAGTTCGTGAGTGTATCGGTACTTGAGTGGAGAATGGAAAATTTCGTTTTCACGTTCGACTGTATGTCATCTCCTTTGACTACTTCTCAATTTTGTGGGTTTTTTTTTACAATTGGTAGGCTGTTATTCGATTGGCGCCACGTAGCGAAAAGAAGAAACGACTGGCGCGCTGTTGTTAACTCGGCTATAATCGCGTAAGCGGTGTCTACGCCAATCAAGAAGAAGAAGGCTGTTATTCGGTAATGGTGATTACACTTTTCATCAATACAGTGTTAGTTGTTGAATCACATGTGAGATTTTCGACATTAGAAAGTTGAAATCGTATGAATAAGATGCCTTCGGGAATGGTTGCTGTGAAGAAGAAGAGTAGTGGGCACTTTGGAGACTGTCAGTGGATATGGGTGACTTATACCAACCTCGTAACCTAGTGCTGGATGTTCCAAATTTCATATTAAAATATTTTAGTATTAGCAATTTATAAGACAGAGTCATTTCTTCGATAAAATTCATCCCAAAACTATTATCCACTTATACATGTGAGTGAAAAAAAACCGGAACGAGTAGTCTACGACACAGTCATCCAAGTTTTTTCTGAGTACTGTTGAAGGAGGAGAGAATTTGGAGCTGTTCTTGTTCGGATTCCCTTAGAAACTAGAGGACATTTCATAGCAATGCACCTGATAGCAATGTCAATAAGTGCTGTGATTAAATTGACAATAAGTGCCATTGTTGGTATAGTCCATAGAGCATCGGAGATACCGATGAGAGCCACTCCAAGGATGCATTCAAGCCTCTGATCGATTCTACTCTTTCCTCAATATTTGCCAAGTATTTCACCTTATCAACAGGTTGAAGACATGAACATCCGAATGAGAAGAGAGGCACATCTGGTATCTTATATCTCCTGGTAAATAAAAAACAATCAGTTTTATTCGGGTTGACGGTTACACCGTTTTTAAATACCCAATAGGATACCACGTTGTGGACCCCTTCGGTCAGCCCGTAGAAAATGAAGTAAAAAAAGAAAAGCTTGGTAATACAGACGAGACATTGAATATTATATTTCAATACATATATAAGAATTATCGAGGTTTAACGAGATCGTACTTAAAGAGCTAGAGCCTGAAGTTGATTTTATACAGCTGTTACATTTTAGAGGGAGTTCAGTATATGTGAGTAAAACTTAATCGGAAGAGCGTGTTCTCAGCATCCAAGTATACAATGAAAGCTGAAAACTTCTTGACTCTCTAATTTCAATAATTGTTTTCTATTATTTAAATAAATATAACAACTTTTTAAGCCGCAAACTTTCGAATGTGTCGTAATTGGCATTGTACAAACAAATTGGAAGCATTAACTGATTTACAGGGAAACACAAATTATATATTTATAAGTTTATATACATATAGTACATACTTGCAAACACACTTTATTTTAGATATAAATATAGTTGAACTACCATTCACAACATTTATGTTGCATGCATCATTGCACACACATATAATACGAATATAAATGCGTAATACTATCCTGTCAATGACCTCAAAGGAAAAGAGAGAGCATAGCACAACGGCGGCAACCCGATCATTATGGAAAAGTTTCCAATTAAGTATGTGAGTGGAAGTTTTTTTTTATTTTCTCACATCCTGTTATATTTATTGCTATTTTTATTTTTGTAATGATTATATTTATTGCTATTTTTATTTTTGTAATCTCTTTATTGCTGAATTTTATGAAAAATCTTTGCATTTTGCTTTTAGGCCCAAGCCACTGCTGTCGGTCTTTGTATTTGTACCTACATTATGGGGTTATTCTACTCTAGAAATCAAATTTTGGGCAGTTTTTAAACTTTATTTAAAAAATAAACTAAAAATATTTTTACCACCCATTTTTTATGGTGTTTTTATTGATGTCGTAAGAACACATACAGACAGGTGTAAAAAAAATTGGGCATCTTGGTGACATTGATCCTGACTCTCCTGGTATTCTGAAAAAGAAGTCAAAAGAAATTCTTAATCATTAAGGATGCTGTTAAAGTCCCTGTTTTAGGAAAAACAATTTTTTTTAAAGGCGATTGCCTGAAAATAAAAATAATTTTTTACGCATTTTTTTGAAATTCCTGAATTTTTTTTAAATATTGAAAACAAAGGATTAAGTATTATATAAAGATAAAGGATAAATGATTATACAAAGAAGGTTCACACAAAATTTCAAGTAAATCGGTTGTATAGAACCTTGAGATAATGCCGGTACTGTGTGGAAAAAACTAGTTTCGAAGAAAACCCCTTTAAAAAAGTGAGTCTACCTACCTACCGGGCTACGTACTACGTCACTAAAGCAACTGTAGCTCTTAAAATAATTTTTAAAAATCATTTGGAGGATATGTTCTTAAGGGTCTAAACTTTAAATGTATGAAAAAAATCGAATTTTTCAAAATTCTAGAGTAGAATACTCCCTTATGTGAAAGCTAAATAACAATCGAATAGCTGACGCTGGGCAAGTGAAGAAGTCAGGAGAATGGGTATATCCGATTAAGGAATATACATGTTTTTTTTTTTTTTAATTCAAATGAGGCAGCATTGGTCTTGGCATAATAAAATTGATTATTTGTCATCACTGCGGTTTTCTGTAAAGAACTCTTCGTCAATCTTTCTTTTAGGCTACTTCATCATCAGGTTTGTTTGGGTGTAGGGTCATAGCGGAGTTTTAGCTCCTCCAATAGAAACTTGGAAGTAATTATTTGAAGGCACGGTAAATATAATGAGTTGTAAAAAAGTTTGAGCTTAGTTTAACAATCATCATACTATTCTTCTTAATTGGCGTAGTCACCGCCTACGCGATTATAGTCGAGTTAACAACAGCGCGCCAGTCGTTTCTTCTTTTCGCTACATGAGGCCACGTAACGCGTAGTCCACCCCCTATGAGTCTTAAGGCCTGAGCAGGTCTAATGATGGCTCCATCCATTGCATGTGTTGCACCTGACCGAGGTGGAGTCATGGAGCCTTTTCGCGCACACGCAGCAGAAGAATTCCTCCGGGCTCGGGTTGGACTCAATGCCAGCACGAGTCAGGAGGGTACGGAGGAACCCTGCTGCAAGGCGTTGCTCCAGTGACGACACACACAAATCGCCGAAAAAACAGCCCTTGGTCGGATGAAATCCGAGTCAATTCCGGTACGTAGAACCGGCTGTCGTGGGAATTGTACATGAACTAGTCAACGTAGCCGCTGTCTTTTATTTCGCTGAACTATGTCAATGTCGTCGTATATCTCATACAGCTCATCGAATGCGAAAACTCGCAATGTCGACCCACCAGTTGTTGACATCGTCCAAGCCTCTGCACCATATAGCAGGACGGGAATTATGAGTGACTTATAGAGTTTGGATTTTGTTTGTCGAGAGAGGACTTTGCTTCTCAATTGCCTACTCAGTCCGAAGTAGCACCTGTTGGCAAGAGTTGTCCTGCGTTGGATTTCTAGGCTGACATTGTTGATGGTGTTAACGCTGGTTCCAAGACAGACGAAATTATCTACAACTTCAAAGCTATGACTGTCAACAGTGGCGTGAGTGCTAAGTCGCGAGTGCGAGGACTGTTTGTTTGATGACTGGAGATATTTCGTCTTGGCCTCGTTCACTGCCAGACCTATTCGCTTAGCTTCCTTGTCCAGTCTGGAGAAAGCAGAACTAACTGCGTGGGTGTTGAGGCCGATGATATCAATATCATCGGCATACGCCAGCGGCTGTACACTCTTATAGAAGATGGTACCTTCTCTATTTAGTTCTGCAGCTCAAACTATTTTCTCCAGAAGCAGGTTAAAAAGTCGCACGATAAGGAATCGCCTTGTCTGAAACCTCGTTTGGTATTGAACGTCTCGGAGAGGTCCTTCCCGATTCTGACGGAGCTTTTGGTGCTGGTCAACGTCAGCTTACACAGCCGTATAAGTTTTGCRGGGATACCAAATTCAGCCATCGCGKCATAAAGGCAGCTCCTTTTCATGCTGTCGAAAGCGGCTTTGAAATCGACGAAGAGGTGGTGAGTGTCGATTCTCTTTTTACGGGTATTTTCCAAGAATTGATGCATGCTGAATATCTGGTCGGTTGTTGATTTTCCAGGTTTGAAGCCACACTGATAAGGTCCAATCAGTTTGTTGTGGGCTTTAATCTTTCACACAATACGCTTGATAGAACCTTATATGCGATGTTAAGGAGGCTTATTCCATGGTAGTTGGCGCAGATTGTTCGGTCTCCTTTTTTGAGGATTGGGCATAGCACACTTAAATTCCAATCGTTGGGCATGCTTTCGTCCGACCAAATGCCACAGAGGCCTACTCGTCTCTGTCCTTGTTCCGTCCGTCGCATTTCTTGGATGGCGGTGATGTTAGCTTTTATCCCCGAGGGCATCAACCAGCTGGGCAGCGGCACCTTCGCAATTAAGGGACCGGACATTCAATGTGCATGCCCTCAATTCGTAGCCCTTATTTCTTTTGCCATGGTCGTCATCAAAAGGGGAGTTTCTCATCCGAGGCTGGTTGTTCATTTTCATTTTTTTACGTGGCGGGTGCCAAACCTAGCGCACAGAACTATGCGGGGAATGCTTCGCCTTCTCACTTTAGCTCAAACGGAAGTTCTTATTCTACCCAGAGGATACTTGATCAAAGACCGGAAGTCGTAAGTTGATTGAGTCCCATGTAAAAGAATCGTTTCTGGCTACACCCAAGTGAATGGCAATCAGAGAACACATGACTCCATCCTCCTCCAATTATCATTTAGTCCATGTTCTGCTCACGCTGTTGTTGTTGCATCCGCAAAAAAAAGATTTTGTTTGGAAGAGAAATGTCGTCGAGTTGAAAATTCGAGACTGTTCCGATTTCTTAGACCCAACAGTTATGAGATGATAGATAAATGAGATTCTCATGATTATGAATAGCCCTGCGCGTTCTAAAAAATAACCAGTATACCTAGTTTTGTTGGCTTAGACTTTACTGGAGTGTACTGCTCCGATTTCGATTATATTTATCTATATAACGCTACCTCGAATGACGCTACGTGAGCACAAGATGGTTGTCCACAGGTTTCTACCATGTCTACTATTTTGATTACTATTATCCATTAATAACAACTTTTCATTTCATAAGTTTTATTTAATATCTGATAGGAAATTTATTCTTAGACGACTTGTTGTGATCTTTAGAGTTCGGACCATGGATTATCCGAGTCTATGACTGATTGACGTAATAATTTATAGCAAATCTCCAGTACTTGAAGCTTCAACACCTTATTGTGCTGAGCACCTTGCTATCCAAAAACTCTTTAGACACCGCAGAGCTGAGAAAATGTTCAAACTTTTGAAATTTTAAGCAACCTGAAGTTTGACATTTTCTTCGCTTAGTTTTTAGAGACAATATGCCTTATGCTCTGAACCGGCTTCTTCTTGTCAATACGGTCAAGAGAAAACCAGAAGGGTATAAATTCGCACAAGCGAAAATAATTGCAAAAGTTACTATTTTCTTAATTTACTCATACGCGAGCTCAACTCAACTCACTGAAAAAAACACAGTGATGAATAAAAATCAACTGATTTTGGCGAACACATCATTCCGAGTATCCTGAATCTTCGGTTCAAAATTTCTCACTCAATTCATCTCACTGAGCAAATGTCAGCGTTCAAAAAAATGAGCATATCATCGTGTACTCGTATAAGTAAACGGTTAGCGACAAGACGACACGATTTGAGCAGCGTTAAGACTGCATGTAGAGTGCGAGCATCTCCACAATTGCAGCTTGTTTTTCTTTTCGTTCTCTTAGTCAAAATCTTCGTTTTGCTATGACTCACATTACATTTTTGTAATTCATAATTAGTTGCATTTTGTTATTTGATCGATATGGAGAGTATTATTAAAAAAAATTCGGGCAAATGTATACCAATTGGCTGCCCGACGTAAGGGAAAAAGCAATGCTTGGAACATAATGACAGAAATTTGTCTTTTAAAATACTTACCGAAACAGTCACAAATTTAAGCCGACATAAATGCTGCAAGTTGCTTAAAGAGACAACATTGTTGATTACTGCGAAACCAGAAGGAAAACAAGTAAGGAAGGACTAAGTACGGGTGTCACCGAACATTTTATACTCCCTCATGATAAAGTGATAATCGAGATTTCAGGCGTGGTTGCGAACCGATTTCACCCATATTTGGTACATCTCATCACGGTGTTAAGAAAATATTATATACCGAATTTCATTGAAATCGGTTGAGTACTTCCTGAGATATGGTTTTTGGTCSATAAGTGGGCGACGCCACGCCCATTTTCAATTTCAAAAAAAAAACCTGGATGCAGCTTCTTTCTGACATTTCTTCCGTAAAATTTAGTGTTTCTGACGTTTTATGTTGTTCGGTTAACGCACTTTTAGTGATTTTCAACATAACCTTGGGAGGTGGGCGTGGTTATTGTCCGACTTCTTCCTTTTTTGAACTGTATGTGGAAATGCCTAAATGAAACAACTCTGTAGAGTTGGGTTGACAAAGCTATAGTAGTTTGCGAGATATGTACAAAAAACTTAGTAGGGGGCGGTTCCACGCCCACTTTTCCAAAAAGATTACCTCCAAATATGCCCCTCCTTAATGCGATCCTTCACTTTAATATCTTTATTTATGGCTTAGTTATGACAGTTTACAGGTTTTCGGTTTCCGTCATTTTGTGGGCGTGGTAGTGGGCCGATTTTGCCCATCTTCGAACTTAACCTTCTCATGGAGCCAAGAAATACGTGTACCAAGTTTCATCATGATATCTCAATTTTTACTCAAGTTACAGCTTGCACGGACGGACGGACAGACAGACATCCGGATTTCAACTCTACTCGTCACCCTGATCACTTTGGTATATATAACCCTATATCTGACTCTTTTAGTTTTAAGACTTACAAACAACCGTATGTGAACAAAACTATAATACTCTCTTTAGCAACTTTGTTGCGAGAGTATAAAAAGAGGCTATTGACGCATGTGTGGAATGGGTGAAACAGGACTGCCAACCCTTTCAGCAATCAATGGCAATGGATTTAGGAACATCACACAGTTCCCAGTTAATATTGGTGGGAGATATAAGGAAGAAGTTGATCTTGATGACCTGCTGACTGATGCAATAGCGATGTCTCCAGCTACGCTAAAGATGGCGAATTAAAAAAAAAAATTATTACAGATCAGATAGCCGAAGTTGCGCATAGTGGTCGAGCAACTGCCACAGTTGACTGCAGTACCAAAAAGATTTTAAATTGGTGGATCTAATTTTAGATGTTAAGTCAATGGACTTCGAGCGTTCAACTAGCACAAACGTTTTAAACACTTTGTTTGCATAATGCGGCATATATAATTTGAAGTTCGTTACTGATAGAGGCCTAAATATTGTCAAAGTTTTGTAGAAAAATATTCGGTTAAACTGCAGCAGCTATTTGCTTGCCAACGTTTTGGAGAATTAAGGAATCGATAGAAGTTGCTGAGTTAGTAGAAATGTGAAAAAAATTCTCAAATATTTTAAGAAAGCTAACTTACAGCATCATTTACAAACCTCGTTAAAAAACCAATGCCCAACAAGATGGAACTCAAATTTCACAATATTTAAGTCTATTGTGGACAATTTGTTCAGCATTAATGAAATTCTGAAAGAAAAACAAGAAAGTCAAGGATTGTTGCTTATAACCAACGCTGCTTATTCAACGCTGAAACAATTGGTAGATTTATATAGCGATTTCGAAATCATTTTTAAGACGCTTAAATTTTGCAGTTCTCCATCTCTATGTTTCGTTATACCGGCCATTGAAAGAATGCGGCATATTTGCGCGCCACAAGTGGCTGATGTACTGGCTCTGTTAACATTAAAAGAAAATATTCTTAATAATGTTGATGAAACAACATACAGCCCAACGATCAAGATGCAATAAAAAAAATTTTGTACTTCACAAATTAAGTACCTGGACGTTACATCAGCAAGTTCTGCTAAAATTACCCCCGTCAAATCAAATTGCGCTTCAGAATTTTCATTTGAAAGCTCAACTTTTTATACTATCGCAACAAAGTCGCTAAAGAGAGTATTATAGTTTTGTTCACATAACGGTTGTTTGTAAGTCCTAAAACTAAAAAAGTCAGATATAGGGTTATATATACCAAAGTGATCAGGGTGACGAGTAGAGTTGAAATCCGGATGTCTGTCTGTCCGTCCGTGTAAGCTGTAACCACGCCCACAAAATGGCGGAAACCAAAAACCTATAAAGTGTCATAACTAAGCCATAAATAAAGATATTAAAATGAAATATGGCATAAAGGATCGCATTAAGGAGGGGCATATTTGGACGTAATTTTTTTGGAAAAGTGGGCATGGCCCCGCCCCCTACTAACTTTTTTGTACATATCTCTATGCTAGCTATGTCAACCAAACTGTATAGAGTCGTTTTTTTAGGCATTTCCATATACAGTGAAAAAGAATGAAATGAAGGAAATCGGATAATAACCACGCCTACCTCCCAAAACGTCAGTAAATTTTACGGAAGAAATGTCAGAAGGAAGCTGCAACCAGGTGTTTTTTTTTTTTTTAAATTGAAAATGGGCGTGGCGTCGCCCACTTATGAACCAAAAACCAAATCTCAGGAAGTACTCCACCGATTTCAATGAAACTCGGTATATAATATTTTTTTAATGCCCTGATGACATGTACCAAATATGGATGAAATCGGTTCACAACCACGCCTGAAATCTTGATTATCACTTTATCATGCGAGAGTATAAAATGTTAGGTGACACCCGAACTTAGCCCTTCTTTACTTGTTTAATTGACAGTTGTTCAACAAGTCCACAAGTAGACAAGGATAAAAAAGGTTTATCTTTTCCCCGAACCTAATGAACGCGTCGACACTTAATAACTTTAAAACATCTAAAGATGAGCTGGAAGGCTCCTGTAGAGTAATTATTGATATAGGAGATGAATTCGATGCTTTAAAATGGTGGAAGGATAAAGAACAAACTTATCCAAGACTCTCCAAATTCGTACTTAAAGTCCACTCAATGTCGGTAAGTAGGCCAGCTGCAGAGCGCTGTTTTTTTGGCTGGAAACGTGGTCACTGAAAAGAGAAACCGTTTTTGCCCAAAATCTGTCGGCAGAATAATATTTTTAAATTCTTGTTATAAAGCTTTCGACCATTGATTCCTTACCACAATCTTTCAATATAGTTTCTTAATTTACGTATATATGTAAATGTAAAACATTATTAGGTTTTGCATACCATAAATTTGAAAGTGAAGTATGAATGTAACAAATGAATATGTTCCATTCTTGTTTTAAAATAAAATAAAGCATGAAAACAAACGCTTTGTTGTGAAATCATTTTCTCAGATTTCATCTGTGCAGAAAAAAGTGTCGCTTGCTGCGCGCATGAGTAAAATCATACGAGTTGATTTTTGCGGGTTGAGTGTTGCTCTTGTTCAAAACAATGATTGTTGAATCGAATGAGCAAGCGCCCAAGTTAATTTAAAATCAACAACGAAAATATGAGCGCATGCAAGTTTGGTCGGCCGATCCGAACAGTGTGATTATTCGGCTGTTGAGAGCGTACAAAAGTTTTCATTTACCCGAAGCCGTTCTCTGATGTGATAACTTATCTGACATATTTGATAAACTCTTTATTGAATCCACGGTGAGCTTCAAGACAAATAACTCGCGGATAACTGCTGCCGTCTTCAGACTTCGATAGCCTCTTAACTCATGTTCTAACTCTTAACTAGACACTAAAAGTGTATCTATTTCAGAAAGAATAGAGAATGATTGATAGAATTTATCTCCTACACAAAACAAAAACTGTACCACTTAGCACCCCAAACTGCCTTCCCAGATGCTCAATATTCAGCTGTTTCTGTTATTTCTAACATTTAAAAATAAATATTCGTGTGCAGAAAATGCTCTCAATACTCACAAGTGGCACACAGTGTTCGCAAGAAATATGCAAACAAATATGCGGATAAGTTATTTCCCACTTCTCCCTCTCTCTCTTTACTCTACGCAATTCTTTTGCATCACTTTCTACACTGTAATAATATTCTTTGGCGCCTTCATTTCGCGCACATTTTCCGGTTCAACTGCGTTTACTTTTTTTATATTTTTATATTTTTTATTGACTCTCCCAACACAATCGCACAGATGCGTCTGAGTGGCCACCATTTAAAATAAGCATAAAAATCTATTTTCAATCGATGCCAAAGTGCGAATAAAAAGTCGAGCGCATGAGACATGGAAGAAGACACAAGAATGCCGAAAGAAACATAACACACACATATATCATTAGCTACACTCAGTTGCCGCCGGTAATTCTTTGCAGAAATCTGACTGACTCGCTCTGCTTAAAGTTACGTACACGCACTGTCCGACCGAAAAACTTTTTTTGGGTATTTTACTTTCTACGCCAACCACACGCATGCTTATTTACGCACAGACACAAATACAATAACGACTGCAAGCATGAGTTATTAGAAAGCAACAACAACAAAAATAGCTGATGAACCCGTTGATTGGCCCAAAGGAATGCCCTGAATTGGCATCAAAGTGGACAGTGTCGGGTACCGGGGAACTACACTATACATACATTTTGGGTAAGTAAATAATATATAGTGTCGATTCCGTACTTTTTTCGACTCGGGATTTCTAATAGTCCGGAAAAGTTGCCTTGGTACGTCCTGGTTCCAATGCAATATTTTGTTTTGAGATCGGATTGCATCTTCAACGCCAACTCCGGCCTTGAAATTTCGGAAATTCGCCTAAACTCGTGAAATTGTCTACCTAGCGCCTGAAATAAGTATCTCATGGCAAAATGTATAAAACAAAAGATATTTGTCACGTCATTTGCTACCGAAATGGTATATGTGATCATGGCCGTTGGACGAACCGTTCCCGAGATACGAGCGAAAATGCGGCGCAAGGTGAAAATTGTTGCAACTCTCAGCTAATCTGTATTGGTCACCCAGAACCCACCGCGTGGAGGTGGCTGCTCTTCGGGTTTCTCCCAAGCCCAACCCAACCAACCAACCAACCATATGTCAGGTTTGTTTTAGTCTGAATCTGTGTCAAATTTATTGATAAAATCAGATTTTGTACTAGATCTTGGCACTTGTTGCCAGATTTCAGTGTAGAGCGTATAAAACGATCACGAGATTGGGGGCCAATAACTTTAGAAGATCCCTCTGTCACCAGTTTGACGGTTCTCTCGACTGCCATGGTGTGAGAGGGGAATTCACTAAATTTCCATACCCCTGCAGTGTCACCCGACAGCCCTTTTATGAGTTCTTCGTTAGAAACTGAACAAAGAACTGGTGGAACAGTCAAGGTAATAGTCTTCCAGTTATTCATATCGTAATAATTATTAGCTTTGGAATTTAGCTTTGGCACTTTATTACATCTAACCCTTCCATTTACAGTGTCAGACTCTGCTTCTCTGGCTGCCAGAAGACGGTCAAGGGCCAACATTCTGACCTCTATCCGTTCGTCAGTCATCATACTAAGGAGAATGTTTTCTGGAGCAAAGAAAGCATTCTGTTGATTGGATGAATCGACAACCTTGCGCAGTTTAGGAGGTAGGTATCTCGACCTTTGAATTGCAGCATAGAGATGGCGCGAGCCATCTTTGATTGAACTGTTGAATCTTATTGAGAACCACAAAGGTGAGTAAACTGTAAGTATGTACTTGACCAAAATCTTTATTTCCTTTGTTGGTTTGTCAGTAGAAATGTATAATCTCAGAATTCTACTACTAAATTTCTTGGATGCATCGACGCTAATTCTGAAGAACATTGACCGGAAATAACAGCTCTGATATTTTATAGAGATAAGCTTGGTCTGTGCTAAGTTGGGTCGGATCAATAACCCCAGCAGGTAATTGGCTGGATGGAAAACTTTCAAATTTGACAACAGGCAGCTTCTCACAATCAGGGAGCAGTTTACCTATGTCGCCAGAGAATGTATTTGGACTCTTTGAGACACCATCTATGTGTTCGAAAAGAGCACGAAATATAAGTTCGTTGAAATGTAGAAGGCAAACAACCCACTGTAATGGTCTACCTATTCTTTCTTCTAGTTTCCGAATGATTCCACCTTTCCAACCTGTGTTCACGCCATCAGCACCAACAAATTCTAGATGTTTCACATCAACTGAATTGTGGTGTAAATGTTGCCATATAGCTTGCGTCTCGTCCTCAGCTGACCCGGAAGGAGAGGTGAAGTGGCCAAAGTAATGACAACCAGGTTCCGCGATTAGAGAAATATCTTCCTCTTTGACAGTGTCGCGGTAGTACGTTTCACCTTCGCTGACTTAAGTAAGTAAGTGTATTGTCTTTGCGGCCGTCAAAATAGAGCCCATATACAGAGTCAATACTTTTGGTGTTTTGGAGCTTAACTCCAASACTTTTTTTKTGCCCGACTAATCTTGCATTTGTCAGTGACAAAACTAGCCTGATCCTCTGTTATCAAACCTGATTTTTTGGTATCCAGAAAAGCAGATGAAACAATCAAGGCCGCTGCTTTATCACTTACTCCAAAGCTAAAACAGTGTGTTTAGTTTGGTTTTAGAGGATGGAAGAGAAAATTCATCATCAGCATCGTTTTTGAAAGAATCCATGTGCGATGCACCTACATTGTTGTCGTCTCGCTGATCTGGATGGTCACGTGTTCTAGCTGATACCTTTCTGGTTAGTGTTGATGTTGAATGACGTTTTGAAAGCTTTTCTTTACGTTCATTTTTCTTTGTAATCTTTTTTGTTTCAGGTAGACACTTCCAGTGCAACCAATTCTTCTGGTTCTCTGGTCCAAGAGAAATGGTTGTTCATTGATAGGAACTTTCCTTTCCTTTGGATAAGTGCAAGAAGAAAAATAAATGCATTTACGAGCAGCGATGTCAAATAATTTTCCGGCAGAAGAGACAGAGTCGTCTCTTTTAGAGCTCAAACCTATTGGGTTCCTTAAAAACATTTGTTTAAGAGTCAGAAATTTCTTATGGTATGTGGTGAGGATTTGTAGAATTCTGGTGTGTGAAACTATCGGAATAGATGACTTTTTGAAAGTATTTTCAACATTTTTTGCAACTATTTCTGTAACCTCTTTACTCCCAGGTTCATAGTTGTCGCCTGGGAGTTGTGGGTGAATTAATGTGAGTGATAGCACTCGGCGAAATCAACGTCAAGAAGTGTGGCCGCAAGCCGATTTTCACCTTGCGCTGTGGCGCGCCGCATTTTCGTTCGTATCTCGGGAACGGTTCGTCCTACGGCCATGATCACATACCATTTCGGTAGCAAATGACGTGACAAATAGTTATTGTATTATACATTTTGCCATAAGATGCGTATTTCAGGCGCTAGGTGGACAATTTCGCGATTTTAGGCAAATTTCCGAAATTTCAAGGCCGAAGTTGGGGATGAAGATGCAATCCGATCTCAAAACAAAAAGTTGCATTGGAATCAGGAAATACTAAGGCAACTTTTCCGCACTATTAAAAATCCCGAATCGAAAAAAGTCCGGAAAAAAGTCCATCCTAGCGCCCACTGTACTCCAACCACGACCTTCATACACTTTCCCGTCACCACCGATCATGAAGTTGTAAGGAATATCAGCCCAACCCAAGGAGCCCATGTGGTAGTTCTGCATGTTCCGCATATTTTGAGAGCATGCGGTTTGGGTGGAGCAGTAAGTGCCGGCGGTATGATGTATAAGAGCGTAGGATAAACCACTGGCCAGGGTAGAGCGGCTAGTACTGGAACGACCAGTACGTGTTGCCTTGTTGATGATATTCAAACTTAAGACGACATTACCTCACCTGGAGCCCAGTGTGACGAAAGTCTTGAGGGAAATATTATGGATGTTGTACTAATGACGGCTGATTGGCTCACACGCCTGTAATGGTGAGATAACGTCACTGACATACTTGTATTTTATTGATAATCGTTGTGTCTTATAATTATTATACCAAATATAGAATGTGGCATTGAAGTTACAAAAAATGAGGTCGGAAATCAGAATAAAATCTAATCTAATAAGCAAATCGCATATATTTGTACATACAAACATGAACACATTTTTTGCAGTCGCATACATACCCCGAATGCAACAGATTGTAAATCTGGAAGTATTAGCTGTAAAACATTGCACAAATTATATGAAATTAATATGTAATATTATTAATAAAATAAACAAAATTGCAACAATAAAATTGAGGTTATCACGCTTGACTTTGAATTACAAAATCGAAAACGCCACAGTATGTTTACGAATATTATGTGTGCATTAATTTCTTTTGTTTTTGTGAACAAAAGTTTTAACGACCATTATCTGCTTACGGTTATTTTGGCGCCATCCGTCGTAAAATAATAACAATACCAGACTATCTTACAGCGCTCTTTAATGTTGATTAAAATACTATCAACTTCAGCGCCATCTAGTAACAAGATCCAGAAAAGTTTCAGTTAAGTTTGTAAAAAAAAATCTTATGGGGGTATTCTAGTCTAGAAATTTGAAATATTCGAAAATTTTTTTTTTCATAATTCGATAGTTTTGATATTCAAAAATATCTCCCTAGAAGGATTTTTCAAAACTCAAATTATTTTTAAAGTTATAGCCATTTTAGTGACGTGGCAACTAGCCGGTCTAGCGAACTATCTATCTATCTACTCGTATTACGCTGCCCGAAACTTAACGTAAAACTTTAAACGCGTTTTTCTCAAAACTAATGTTTTTGATGCAGTAACCACATTATCTCAAGTGCTAATGAGTCGATTTATTTGAAATTTGGCATGCATATTCTTTATATATATATGTATACATATCTATCACTACAAGCAACAAAAAATAAAAATTTGAAATTTATAATATTTAAAAAAAAATGGTCAAAATGTAAAAATTTGTGAAAACATCGACCTTTGTAATTTTTTTTTTTTTTTTTTTTTTTTTTTTTTTTTTTTTTTTTTTTTTTTTTTTTTTTTTTTTTTTTTTTTTTTTTTTTTNCTTTTGCTGCTTCATGACAGCGACATTCGTACTCAGTAAGTCATTGTTTTATTTTTCAGATTCAAGGGTAGAAATCATGGCGTTGATGACACGGCCTCTCCCCCTCCCCCTTTTCTCCAAAGACGCATACTCGATGAAAATTTTTTTTGTTTTTGTGAAATTTATTTTATGTATTCTTCTAAGTTTAATAAACAAATGATAACAAAAAAACGGATAGTACAAATATCTAGTGCTTCTTTTTTATTAATTGTTGAAAAAAGCTCGAAATTCGATCCTCTAGACTAGTATACCCCCTTAAGTAGTTAGCCATGTCAGAAAAGCACAGAATATCAAAGAATGAGAAGGTACAAATCGAATATTTTATGATACTCGGTTAGACGGCTAACAGAGCTGAAAAACACCGCGTAGAAAATGCGCCATTTTCTAACATATTCCCACCTGTATAGATATGTGAAAATGCCCTCCGTTAATTGCGTGATCAATATTTAATAAGGAAATCAGAACCATCAACCAGATTGATCATTTTATGACCGACGGAAGACACGTCTCCAGTGTCATTGACGTGAGTACGCTTCGAGGTCCTATTATTGACTTGGACCACCATCTTGTTGAAGCCAAGATTCGCACCCGCTTCTGTGCAGCAAAAAAAATGCACGTCAAGAAATAAATGGAAGGTTCGACGTCGACAAGCTGCATTCACAACAGACAGCCCAACGATTTTCCGCTCGGCTCACACTTTTGCTCTCTGAAAGCACTCACCAGCTACTTGGTATAAGGGAACTGTGGGATGGCGTTTCAAGCTTCTTACGTATAGCTGTAAACGAAACCACTGGCTTTCAGAAAATGGAAAGAACAGCTGGTACGATGTGGAATACCGCGTCACAACGGAGAGAAAGCAGACTGTCCACTCTAATCGACCACAAACACGTGCGGGATAGGAGAGATAACGAGAGCTGAAGAGGGAAGCGAGACGCATTTGCAGACATAAAACGAAAGAGGCCGAATTCGTGAGTACGAAGAGCTTGATAAGCTGGCCGATAGAGGTAATGCTCGAAAATTCTACGAAAAAATGCGGCGGCTTACAGAAGGTTTCAAGACCGGAGCATACTCTTGTAGAACCCCCAAAGGTGATCTAGTCACCGATGCTCAGAGCATACTATAATTATGGCGGAAACAGTTCTAGATCCTGCTCAACGGCAGGGAAAGTAAAGCACCAAATGATGTCAAAACCGATGCCCCAATCGACAACGATGGAGCAGACGTGCCAATGCCCGACCGTGAAAAAGATCAAATAGCAATTACCCGTTTGAAGAAAAACAAAGTGGCGCCGACTGATGAATTGCCAGCCGAGCTATTCAAACACGGTGGTTAAGAACTGATACGGAGCATGCACCATCGTCATTTTGGAATATGATCAGAGGAAAGCATGCCCAGCGATTGGAATTTAGGTGTGCTCTGCCAATCCACAAAATGGGAGACCCCTCAATCTGCACCAACTATCGTGGCATAAATCTCTTAAACAGCGCATATAAGGTTCTATCCAGAGTATTGTGTGAAAGACTAAAGCCCACCGCCAACAAACTAATTAGACCTTATCAGTGAGGCTTTAGGCCTGGAAAATCAACAACCCACCAGATATTCAACTTGCGCCAAATCTTGGAAAAGGACCATGAAAAGAGAATCGACACGCACCACCTCTTTATTGATTTTAAAGCTGCTTTTAACAGCACCAAAAGAACTGCCTTTATGCCGCGATGTCAGAATTTGGTATCGCCGCAAAATTATACTGCTGTGTAAACTTACGTTGAGCAACACCAAAAGCTCCGCCAGGATCGGGAAGGACCTGAGCCGTTCGATACCAAACGAGGTTTCAGACAAGGCGATTCCCTATCATGCGACTTTTCTGCTGATGGAGAAAATAATTCCAGCTACAGAATTTAATCGAATAGGCGCAATCAGATATACAGCTGCTGGCGTACGCCGATAAAATCATTGGCCTCGACAACCGTACCGTTAGTTCTGTTTCCTCCAGATTGGATAAAGAAGCGAAGAAAGTTGATTTGGTAGTAAACGAGGCCAAGACGAGATATTTACTGTCATCAACCAAATAGTCATCGCTATCGCGACTAGGCTCCCATGTCACTGTTGACAGTCATAACTTCGAAGTCGTATATAATTTCGTATCTTGGAACCTATTAACACCATAAAGAATGTCAGCCTGAATGACAGGTGCTACTTCAGACTGAGTGTGCAATTGAGAAGTTAAGTCCTCTCTCAACGAATAAAAACTAAACTCTATGAATCTGTGGAAGAGTTATACTCCTTTGCGAATGGGCCACGGCCAAAATCGCATCGTTGAGCTTTAAATATGTATATATATTATATTATATTATCAAATTTTTTAAAATAAATTTTGCATGAAAAATATTAAAATATTATATTATTAAATTTATTATATTAGGTAAAAACTCCGTATCTTCCACACAAATCAATAGCTATCATTTATATAAAATCGTCAGATGAAACGCCTCTGTACACGGCGGCATGCAGTTTAAATAATGGCGCAGAGACGACGTGGAATAACATTGTGTTTCTGGTAAAAGAATTGAGTTCTAATAAAACGTTGAAAAAATCAAATGACGATTTTGCTGATAAACATACATACATACGAGCTCGCATATATTATAATATATATTGATGTCGAATTGTGCATATCGACGCGGGGTTTACGAAATTTCTTTCAATCGACCATATCGGCTATGTTTTCAAGTTTGCTATTTTGCTGTTCTTTCTATTACAAAATTATTCATGCCGATTGGACAGCATTTTCATAACCTCGAATTTAGATAGAATGAGGTAAATCATACATCTATGAAGTTATATATTAAGTAATTAGAGGCCATAGAATTAATAAAGGATTTCATATAAATTTTATAATATAATGTCATATATAATACACAATGTGATTCAAATTAAAATAATGCCATGTTGCCAATTCTCCTTCTCAGAAAATTCTTCAATTTCAGATTTTTAACATCATCCTGAAGGAGCAGACCATAAACATCCAAATGGATTTCTAGTGGACCACGGTTAAATCATCTCGGTTGAAATACTCTCTACGGTATCGACGAATACCCTCCGGTTTAGAATACCGGTAGCTAAAGGCCGCCAACGAAAAAGAGTTCTACGCGCAAAAACTTGAGTTTATTTTGAAGCCCAGTGTTGGACCGGACAATGTTATTTTTAAGCGGATATAACATCGTCTCTAAGCTAAATTAGCTGAAGGCTAATTAGCTGAAGGCTAATATTTCGAAATGATCTTCGCGAAAAGTATGCGAACTTCAGTGACATGCGAAGTAGCTATCGCATTGTCTATTGTTTGTTTCCAGTGATTATTATGTTCCTGTACCATTCATAATGCGCAAGGAAAGACCTGTTAAGGAGGAGCCTGTTTTAGAGAATTTAAAAAAATAAAATTTTGGGAGGAAAAGAAACAATTTATTAAAGTGAAATTTCTATTGTTTATAGTTATATATTTAAACCTCATTCACAAATTTTTTGTATACGAAATCTTTGATATTCTGCCCCTGGGAAGCAATTGGCCCATGCATCTCACATGTGCCTTTGTCGGACGGCGGCAGGATGCAGGTCGCAATTTTTACCGGAAACAAAAGCTCAAAGAGATCGATATTTTTTAATAGTTCTAGTTAAACTAAAAAAACTTTCGAGAAAGTGTAAAAATTTTAAATTTGAAAAAAAATTATAATTTTTGACCAAAAAAATTTTACTTTATGTAGTTATTTAGTCTAAATAGAAGATAATTTAATGCCAAAGATAATAAACTTTGCCCCAATTACCCTACATGGCTAAATGAGTAGCGACGTCGCATCACATTCACATCAATTCACCAYACCGAATCAACCATTCAAATCATCACGCGAGAGAACACCACACATTAACACACATACACGCGCATGCATCCAAACGCGATGACATTTTTCATTCTAATTAGAATAAAAGGAAAAGAGAAAGGATGTCGCGCCCCCTTTTTGTCGATACGACGTCGATCGGTATACACCTCCGCTTTTCGCAGCATCGCAGCATCCCGGTTCCCTTCCGCAGTTACTCGCCTATAAATATATATTTAACGTTTTTAAAACCGGCTGTTATCCATTTTTGATCATTTTATATATACATATATGGTATATAATATATATTTAATGTTTTAAACTAATTTTGTAACAACCATTTCTGAGTGCATTTTGCATCAAATAAAACCTTTATAACGATTATATTGAATCTTGTGCATTTTTCGTTTTAACAAAAAGTGTGAGTGACCTGGAAGGTGAGTTTTCATACAATGCACAACAGGTGGAAAATTTTCATGAATTGGAAAAGTGTAGGATATTTACTTTTGCAATTCATGAAAGCGCTTTGTTGTAGTTCACGTATCGACCTATTTGATACTTCCTGATCTCATCTTGTTCAAGGCCAGTAATCGCCATGTTGCTTCCTTTGGTGACGTATTTGATCGATTTCACCAAACTGAAAATTCACCTCCTGTCAATGTTGAATATGGTACGATCCATGTATTGTCAACTTGGATAATCATGCTTCTAAATTAAATTAAACTATGTGTTCTGCCATTGTCGCCTGGAGAGCGACGCCGATAGAGTCGATATCCATCATTTCCAGTTTGTGTTTCCGAAAGAAACACGTGGATAGTGTTTCGTGCATTTATTATCAGACATACAAACCGAAGTGGGATTGTGGTGTCCCAAGGTCCATGAACCATATTGGTTTTCACCACTTCGTATAATTCTGGATGTGTTTCTGGATCAGGAATTTCTGCAGAAATAATTTCATCAATTTGATCTGGTGTAACCACCATAACCATTCGAAGAAGAATGTGTGCTACTCAACAGAATACATTCAGCAAGATAAACTCCATCAACCATCGCAGCTGTGTTTGAAAAGTCGTGCTGTGGCATCGCATCCTCTTAGGGCGACCTCTTTGTGGCTTCGTAACAAATATCAATCTGCAATTGATCACTTTGTGTAAAACACACATGAAGAATAATTTTCAATAATTTTTCTTTTGAATAGCCGGAATAAAAAGGCAAGCGACCGGAATTGAACAATTTAAATAATTTATAAATCAAAAAATTGAAAAACAAAACACACCAAAAAAAAAAAAAACACATTGTATGCGAAAAAGATACTTTTTGGAATTGTCCAATTTGTCGACTTTTTCTCATGAAAAGTAAGGAAAGGGAAAAAGAAAAGAGATGTTTCTAGGCGTTTCGCGTCAACTGTTCGAATTTTTCTTGCCGTAAAAGCCATTGGCCAAATTGGTTTAGGCGTTGTTGAGTTATGCGCTTAGCAACACAGTTGCGATGCATTTTTATTTTGTATATAATATAAGACTAGTAGCCGTTGACCTGCGGGAAGTTATGTGTTTTGAAATGAAGAGAAAGTTGAATTTATCATTTAATTTTTTTTTTCATTATAACGCAGCTCGATAAACAACATTTTTTGGTTTCTGTTCCGGTGTACAGAAAAGATGGTTTTCAACTCTGGCCATGTGAAAACATAGCATTTCCAAATTTATGCCACACACTATGCGACATTCCTTGTGTCCAGTTGATTGTTATCTAAAATGCAATTTTCAGTTTAAACGCAATCCGTTTGAACTGGAACGGCAAATCTTCAGAACTCAAAGAAATTCGTAGAATCAAGCATTCTGTCCTCTTGTCATGATCAGTAGTGTTTGAACAGAATTTAGAAAGAAGACGATTGATCGATTGGTATGAGGGTAAACCTCCGGAATTTGTCTTTGAATCTTCCAGTTTAAGTCAACAACATCGGTATTTTTGGCAGCTATCGTAGCTCCGATAACTTGGCCAATGTCCGAACATTCGTGATGAGTTTATCTTCCGTGACTTGATAAACGGCAGATGAAATTAATATCAAGCCAGAGAATGTAAAACATAGAGAAGGTGCAGGTTCGATGTCGAACATTTTTAAAATATGATATGAAATTTCACCTCACAACTACAGAATTCAAGCTGTGAAATGTTAACATTTTTAACAGTTCTCTCGCATATTCAAATAAAGAATATGAAGAGAATTAAATATATGTATGCATGGTGATTCCCCCAACAACAGCATTGTGATATTTTCGTGCTTAAGTTTTTCTTTCAACTTGGGAATCGCAATGTATGCAAATATGTATGCTTCTGCGTTATGCCGTCGGCAGTTCAATATTGACATATAAACATAATTATGATATGAGTATAATTTTGTATGAATGCATGCATACTATATGTTCGCGCCTATCTGGCATCATCTTTTTAAACATATGTTTGAAGCTACAACGGCAGCACTTATGTGCTTGCTGTCAACCAGCTTCCGTTTTATCTCTCTCTTCAATAAAGGAATTCGACCGCATAACACGTCTTTCAGTTCAATCCGCATAAATACAATTCATCTTCCGCGAACGTTATTAAACATCAACATATCTTGGTCCTTCGAGCCGGATATCATCGCATATTAATGATATTCCGTAAATTC
>NW_017537227.1:10914-13227 GCF_001853355.1 Bactrocera latifrons | reverse complement strand
TGATAGCAATTACACTGAAGCTTGGGACTTATTGACCGCGAGGTACAAGGTCATGCGCGTTATGGTGGACAGCCACATCAAAGCACTCATGGCAATTCAGAGTGCAACCAAGGATACTGCTAAGGGAATAAAGCAAGTGCTAAATTCTATACTTCAACACGTTGGTGCTCTACGTGCACTCGAMCGACCAGTCGAATTCTGGGATGACTGGCTTGTTCACCTAACCGTTTCAAAATTAGCACACGAAACCCGCCAGCAATGGGAGTTGTCGCTCGTCGTGGACGATTTGCCATCTTTCTCTGTTCTTCGAGAATTTCTTGAAAACCGCGCACGCTCACTGGAGATGGTACCATTACTCACCACTACCGCAAAAATAACAACAACAACAAAGAATRTTTTCCACACGACATTTACAGAGCCAGAAGCAAATATCGCTACATCAACCGCTACTAAGGGGCCGCATTGTTCTTATTGCAATGGTGATCATAAAATCTACGTTTGCTCACAGTTCAGCCAACTCRACTCCAAGGGTAAACTAACTGCTATTAAGAAGTTAGTTATGTGTATAAATTGTCTCAGCAAAGGGCATATCCTCGYTAACTGTCATAGCACATCGTCGTGTCGCAAATGTCAACGACGTCATCATACCTTACTTCACGAAAACTTTATCAATCAACCGGGMAGGCTCAATTCTCTCTCCAATGAACAACGTTTAAATGTAACCTCACACTACGCTCACGCTGATCGMGTCATTCTACTAGCAACCGCTGAAATTATRKTACAAGATTATACCGGTCGTTGGCAACCCGCTCGCGCACTTCTTGACAACGGTTCGCATGCCTCATTCGTCACCGAGGCGTGTGTCCAACGCCTTCGYCTTCCCAGAAYGCTGTCATCCGTTCACGTCACTGGGATTGGGTCACTGCAAGGTGGCCGTGCAAAGGGAGAAGTTACATTCTCCATATCAACGCGAACGCTTGATACTAAATTTCAAGTAAGTACGCTCATCTTACCGAAAATTACTAACGATCTCCCAACCTCCGCTTTACCGAAAATTTCTTGGCCGCATCTTACGGATTTGCCACTAGCCGACCGCTATTATTCCCAGCCCGGACCAATAGACGTTTTAATTGGAWTGGATGAAATGGACAAATTTCTATTACACGGACTCCGCAAGGGTGAACGGGGTACACCAATGGCACAAAATACTGTATTCGGATGGGTTCTGTTTGGCAATGCTGCCAATTTACAAAACCCACCGGTGAAGATTTCGACTTTACATTCCGACCTTCATTTAACTCAACTCATCCACAAGTTTTGGGAACTCGAAGAACTACCCGCCCGCAAATTCTTTTCACCTGAAGAATCTATGTGTGAGAAATTATACGATGATACGACCCAACGTGCTTCGGATGGTCGCTACATCGTACGTTTRCCTTTGAAGAAAAATGTGTTGTTAGGTGAATCACGAGAAGCAGCTATGCGATCATTACTCCGCATGGAAAGAAGATTTGCAAGTGACGAACAACTTCGCAAAGAGTATACTATGTTTATGGATAAACTCACCTCTATGGGACACATGGAACTAGCTGAGACGACAACAGATAAACTTTACTGTATGCCACATCATGCGGTGGTAAAGACCAAAGTCAAACAACGAAACTTCGAGTCGTTTTCAACGCATCTATGAAGTCAACCTCTRGGAATTCTTTAAACGATGCCCTCATGTTAGGCCCACAGCTACAACAAGATCTATTTTCTATTTTGGTTYGCTTTCGCACTCACCGTTTCGGAATTATAGCCGATATCGAAAAGATGTACCGCCAAGTTTATGTCGCTAAAGAGGACACAGATTATCAACGCATAGTTTGGCGTTCCAATCCAGCAGATCCGGTCCGTGATTATCGTCTYTTAAGGGTCACGTATGGAGTCGCCTCAGCAGCACATCTTGCTGTTAAGTCTCTACATCGCGCAGCACTTAACGCGTCAAACGCAAGCAAGGAAGTCATTGAAGTTATAAGGTCAGACTTTTATATGGATGACTTACTATCTGGTGCTGATACWWTTGATGAGCTCGCTTTACTTCAAAAAAACGTCTCCCACGCGCTCTCTGAAATCTTAGAGATATGATACCACACGTATCTAAACAAGTTTCGAATCTCTTAGCCGATGGAGACCAAATCCGCACTCTTGGTACCATATGGCACACAAACCACGATTGGCTTTCTATARCAGTGAGCTTTAACGGCCTGCCTTCTAAACTTACAAAAAGAACGTTTCTCTCCGATTCAAGTAAGGTATTCGATCCACTGG
>NW_017537227.1:7164-8834 GCF_001853355.1 Bactrocera latifrons | reverse complement strand
TCACTATTACCAACAAAGGGGGACATATTTTCTGTATGATATTCTTAGAATTTAATTAAAATTGTAGCTTTTTTTGAACTGTTATTCAAGGCGGCCGGTATGTTCGCGCCTATCTGGCATCATCTTTTTAAACATATGTTTAAAGCTACAAGGGCAGCACTTATGTGCTTGCTGTCAACCAGCTTCCGTTTTATCTCTCTCTTCAATAAAGGAATTCGATCGCATAACAAGTCTTTCAGTTCAATCCGCATAAATACAATTCATCTTCCGCGAACGTTATTAAACATCAACACTATACTAATAAATATTTTTGTATTATGTTCCTTACTAATAGAAATTAAATTTGTCATAACAATATACATATACATACGTATGAACATATATCTTCTATCATATTAGTCTTATGTCTCTGCATATGCTCATATCATAATCTTATTATCTGCTCATATAAATTTATGTATGTATGTATACGCATGTGCGCGTTCAGAAATTCAAATAATTATGTTATCACTTATCAATATATTACATGTTGTTAGGCATTGATCTGCATGCTCATACATTCATATATACTTATATGTACATATATTTGTATACACTTCCGAAAAAATAATGCACAAGCATACAAACACCCAGCAAGCATATTGGCAAGCGTTTTGTAAATTAAGATTGCAGCAAGCTTACATAAATAAGAGTTTTGCGAATGTCGTTGACAATTTGTTTGCAAATGCAAGTGTTTTGCGAACGTCGTTGAAAAAAGGTAATAATCTACTTATTTAATGTCTGCAGCAAAAAAGAAGAAAAGTGTTGTGCGCAGCAGCTTCGAAATTTTTGAACATCTATGGAACGGTGCGGCTGCAAGTTCTGTAMGTACCCAGAGTGAATTTGTGGAACAGGAGGTTGTGCCTGAAGCACAGAATAATTTAGATTCCTTGTTGCCAAACGATGATTATATTTCTGATGAAAGTGAGAACTCGTCCGATGGCGCCGTTATTGATTTCAATAAATGTTTAGCTGCATGGTTTGTAGAGAGCAATGTGTCCAGTGTACATGCTTAATAAATGGACTTATTAAGCGACAAAAATGAAGGTCTACCAAAAGATATCAGAACGCTAAAACGTACGCCGACTGATGCTCCAGTTGTCTCGTTAGCAGGTGGAGAATATGCGCATTATGGCGTGAGAGACTGTTTGACAGATTTTTTGCGGGAATATAAMGTGCATACAAATATTTTAGAATTGAACTTTAACATCGATGGATTGCCAATTTCGAAAAGTTCGCTGAAGAGCGTGTGGCCTATTTTAGTGAATGTAAATGGGACGGATTCAGTTTTCGTGGTTGATATTTTTTGTGGACGATCTCATCCCAATGATGTGAATAAGTTTCTGACACAATTTGTTGATGATTTGAACGATCTTCTCCAAAATGGATTCTCATACGAAAACAAAACTTTTGTAACAAAATGTCGAGCATTTATTCTGTATGCACCAGCTACGACACTTATGCTTGGAGTCAAAGGACACGCAGGCTATAGTTGCTGCACAAAGTGCATTCAGAGGGGCGAACGGAAAGAGAATCGTATGATATTCCATTATCAAAATCATCCTTTGCGCACAAATATAACTTTTCGGCAAAGAACTGATGTCAGCCATCACAACCAGTAAAGTTCTTTG
>NW_017537227.1:3962-5874 GCF_001853355.1 Bactrocera latifrons | reverse complement strand
ATATATTTGTGCCACTCATAGGAGATCATGTCGCAGATCTCAATTACATCGTCGACCCCATTAATGATGACATCGCATCCTCACAAACTATTTATGTGATGCAACCAAGTCCAAGCACAACAACAACTTCTTTGGATAGTGCAACGTCGTCGGGTAAGATATTTATTTTTAAAGGACATAACACCGCAACACTTTTCTCATATTTCTTTTATATTTTTTTCGGCAGCAATTCAATCAGTAATCATCGATGCATGTCAAAAAGCTGTTGAAAAGGTAGAGGAAAAAATAAGCTGATATTGTTGCGCCTAACAGAAAACGTTATGGGGATGCGAAAAGAAATCATTGATCTTAAAAAAGCGGTATCACATAGTAACGCTACTATTATACCAAGCAAGCCGTATGCTAGTATTCAAGACTTCCTCAATTTTGAGAAAACTATTCTGGAAGATAGAGATAAATTTTCCTTGCTGGTAAGAATTTAAATTTGAAATATCCGGTGACTGTATACTGATGTCGATTTTATTTATATTTTTAGAAGGCAGATCTAAAAAGATGGTCAACATCCAATTCGAGAAAATTTGTTACGAAAGCGTGGCAGAAGATCATGACTGACAACGTTGCTGAGAGCTTTTCCTTTCGAGGAACTGCAGATAAGAAGTGCATTAGGGCCTTCACTGTCGCCACTGCTATTCATCGTAAGTGAAATACGTTTAAAAGGTTTCTAGTTACATTTTTATATTCATATTTAAATTCTATTACAGAAACTTTCGCTGAAATGGAGGCAAGGAAGAGGACTTTGTGTTTGCCWCTAAGTCATATTTCCAGTACGCAAAAAATCGTATTAAAATTAAAACAACAAAAAAAGTAAACTGAAATACTAAGTAGTAATGTTTTTTTAAATGAAAAAACAATGAAGTTCCTATTTTTATATTTWAATGTAATATTATTCTATGAAGAAACCAAATTTAATATTAAAACTGATTTTTTATATGTATCAATAAAAAAGCATATCCAAAACAAAGTAAATGTTTAAAACGCTTACTTATTTACTTAAAAATACGTATTTTTTAAGCATTTTCGAAACGTGTTTTATAAGCATTTAGAAAACGTGTAGTTACGTTACTTAAAAAACATGTTTTGCAATTGTCTTTTAAACGCTTATAAAGTTGGGTCCTTTTCGATTACAAACCCCTTGCTGTGATGTCTTTTGTAAAGGTCACAGCAGCGTTTTATGAGTGTTTTACTTACATTTCAACGCTTATTTTTATATGTAAATGCTGGTTGGGCATACATATGCGTGCACATGTGAATACATATGTAACCAACAGAAAATTTAAACATTGTGCTACAAAAACAACAGCTGTCTCAAATAGCATAAGCATGCCAAGTCAATATGGCAGCAGAATTGGCGAAGCCCAAATGTAGTAAATTTTACAACAAAAACGTTTTCATTCATAAACGCAGCCGCAAATTCCACAAGCGATCTCGCTTCATTCATAAAAACAAACGCCGTAACATCTCTCCGATCATGCCCTTGCCTACAAGCGTCTTTTCGCGACAATGGCTAAAAATCATAAATTGACATATTTTTGTTGTTTGTTCTACGAAAGAAGTGAGAAAAGTGGCAACATAGCAGTTGTCGATTTACAATATTTTTCATTTCTAAAATATTTTTTCGTGGCTCGCAAAAATCAGCGTTGATATGTATGAAAGCTCATACAAAAACATACATATAAACGCTAGCTTGTTAGCGAAGCAGTTCGAGCAGCAAG
This sequence comes from Bactrocera latifrons, assembly GCF_001853355.1. NCBI lineage: Eukaryota > Metazoa > Arthropoda > Insecta > Diptera > Tephritidae > Bactrocera > Bactrocera latifrons. The sequence continues at coordinate 4,102 of NW_017537227.1, read as the reverse complement.
GGAAGCGTATGTATATGCCATAGAAATTCTATTGCTACAAATATGGGAATGATAACGAAAGAATGCGAATATGCATATTTCATGAAGGTCATCAATTTTCTTTGAAGAAATGAAGTTCATTAGCAACTGCACTTTGGAAG
>NW_017537227.1:0-1874 GCF_001853355.1 Bactrocera latifrons | reverse complement strand
TTGAATAAAGACACTTGAAAGAAGTAAACGTTCAACATCGTTTCATATGTATATATAAAAATTCATCTAAGTATCACTAAAACATTCCAAAATAAATTCATACCTTGCTAATTCTCGTTCCGATGGGAATTTATAGAACGATTGAGCTCCCACACATCTGCACACACAAGATTTCGGCATTCTTCTGTAAACACAAACTTATTAAAAACCTCGAACTATTTTGAATATATTTATATATCTTACCTTAATCTTGCTTTATTTCAGCAACAAAACTTAAACACAATATAAACAGTATAAACTTATTAATAACACTAATAAGTACTCTGTATCGGGTCCATAAGCTGCACAAATTTTATTGGCGGCTTGAGATGCATTTTTGCCCTTATCGTAGTAGTACTGTAAAATATGCCATATTTTCTCTTTATTTTTTCTCTTCTGATATAAGACGTCTGCTTCGGAAATGGTAGGTACATTAATGAAAGAAATCGGACATAGCTTGTGCTGATTCGGAACATTTTTTGGAGGTTTTTGAGAGTAATTGGACCTAAAGAATGCAGCGAACATATTAGAAATGGTGCGATTGTCACTGGACAGTATGTCTTTCATATGTATTTCATAGCAGACAGAAAATTAGAAATCCTGCGTTTGGAGTTGACGAAACCATAGAACAATTTTAGATTACGTATAATATTATTTTTGACTTTATTTATATAATTATTATAACATATTTTGTTAAGTTCAGCAAATTGTCGGCGCAATTTAGAATATTTTGAATAGTCAGCAACTAAACCAGTTTTTTTAAAAAGTTTAAAAGCACGAGGGGAAGCACTAAATTCAATGTTGCCAATATAATCTATCCAAGTAGCTTTAGAAAGGTCGTGATTAATTTTCTTAACATTAGCATTCGCAAAGTTGAACCGAAAACAATGGTGTTGTGTATTATTGTGAGCAAAGTTGGCTATGGTTTCGATGTTAATTTCCAAGGCAGGATGGTACGAGTCCTCTGGCTGAACCAAAGGGTCACATCGGACTACAGAGGACATTGATGCGTTATCAACATAGATTAGATCTAAGAACTTACCAAACTCTTTCGAGATTAAATTAATTTGGTTAAGACCAAACTCCGACATTTTATCTAAGAACTCGTTAAAACATAAGCGAATACTAATAGGAATGGTGTAGACATCAATAGATTTCCATGATACGGACGGTAAATTGAAATCCCCCAAAACAATCATGGAATCAGTGTTATTGGCCATTGAGAAAACGTTATTTATTTATGAAGCATGCTGCATATGCACAGATATGTCCGAGTGAGGCGGTATATAAGACAAAGTTAAAAAGATATAGCCACTATTAGCGCAAATACGAATGCACCTAAATTCTATGAAGTCTGCATGCGAAACATCGACTTCTTCAGATGGAATTGAAGAATGAACAGCAAACAAGACACCTCCTACTTTCTTGTTCAGCCGGTCAAATCTAAAGATTTCAAATTCGCTATTGAATATTTCACTATCAAAAATGTGGGGCTTTAACCAAGTTTCTGTGAAGGCAATGATTTTAAAATTATAATTGACGCTATTTGAATACAGATCGGAGAGGTTTGTATTAAGGCCTCTTACATTTTAATAATAAATACTCAGCGAATTATTGGTAATCAGTTTTTTATACCAACGGGTTTACTTGGCATTTTACTGACAACTGCAGGGGGTTTAAAACGTTTATGCTCGAATTCGCGCACAAAGACCCCAGATGGCCAGAATGAGTTGTCAAGACCCAATTGAAAATTGTCAGCGGATATGTCGATCTTGAAAGATGAAATATCCCTGTCATATTTGAAATTAAATTTTCGGATGTCTGCATCTTCCGAT
>NW_017537226.1:140561-153942 GCF_001853355.1 Bactrocera latifrons | reverse complement strand
CGAGTTTTCGAGAGCAAAGAGAGCAGAGAGAGAGAGACGATATTAACATAGTTCATCGTGCTAGCCAGGTCATGTTAAGCGTATGCATACGTATGGATGAAAACCCTCCACCTCTGAGAGTTCTCGAAGAAGTAACCGCCGGTGGAGGCAGAGGAATAGGAAGACCTCCACTTCGTTGAAAAGACCAGGTGGAGAAGGACCTGGCTTCGCGTCGAATCCCCAATTGGTGCCACATAGCGAAACGAAAAAACGACTGGCGCGTTGTTGTTAACTCGGCTATAATCGCGTAAGTGGTATCTACGCCATTAAAGAATAAGAAGAAGAAGTTCATATGCGCGGCGTTATATACATATATTAGCAGCAATTAAAACAACTAAATTATATTTGAAACTTACTYTTTCAAACGATGCGACGTCTWTATAACTGTARATCAAAWATTACGAATGTCACGTATGTTTGGCAAAGCAGAGTGCCRCCAATGCGAAAGGGAAAAACTAAATTTGAAATTTTCAAAATTCACTGCGTTTGTCGAATTACAGAGTACAAAAATTKATTCATAGAGCAATCCTCCAGTTTTATGGCCGAGTTGGTTTGATTTACACGGGGATGACCAATTTAGTACCAAATCGAGTTTTTTTATGTTCATAAATGCTCACCCTCACACCTATAATTTTGCAAAAGTCCTTTTCTCACCAAACAGCTATTCATTTGTCGAAATCGCCGATATCGGACCAATACAACATATATTTGGCATATAAAATGAGTAATCGAAAAAACTGGACTACTATAGTTATAGCTGCCATTTAAACTGACCCATCAAAATCAAGATAAAGATCTTTTATATCTATTAGAAAGTCATCTGTGAATAATATAATTGCATCGGTGTAGCCGAAGTTAACTTTTTTCTTGGTTTTTCTTATATTCCACGTGAAACTGAAAATTACGTAACCAGGCATAAGCATATTATTTTAATATATGGCGATTAAAAACTAAAATTCCGATGTACTAAAATGCAAAACGTATTTCAGGCATGTTAATCGCCAGGTTTTCCGTTGGCATGTGCACCAACAACGTATGAAGCGAATAGCATTTGATGGCGTGTGAGCATTGGCATGAAAATCGCGCATCTTGTGCCGCAAGCCGACACGTCTTGCGTCTCAGACCTACCGCTAGCTCAACGAACGAGTGCATACGAAATGGATTGTGTTTGCGCCAGAGTCACGTTAAATGACCAACCACTCATATACCGACAGGCGAACAAACAAGCGTGAGCGTTATGGTGCTCGCCACGATTCCAGATAACTGTCTGCCTACAAACACTTTTGATTTCCGCGTTAATTCTCACATTATTCATATTCAAAGCGAAAACGAGAGTGAATAAAAAAACATATAAGGAAGGGCCAAAYTTGTGTGCATCTGAACTTTTTATACTCCTGCAACTTACAGGAATCGAGGCCATCAAAATTGCTTTATTTTRGTTCGTGTCAGTTAAAATTATACTAAAAACCTCTTCAAAGGACATACGACAAACGAGTGGTTTCAACGTTTTCAAAGTGGTCGCGAGGACATAAATGACGACCAATATGTGGGCCAATCGAAATCCGTGATCACCGGAAATTCCATTGAAACTGTGCGTGAATCCATCGAAAATTCCTCAGAATCACTCGTTCGACATGCTAACCGTGGACCGCCCAAAGCTGTATGGAAGCAGAAGGAGACTATTGTAATTACGAGTATCTGTGTGTTTTTTTTTTTTTTTTTTTTTTTTTTTTGAAAGGTCCAGTTTACGTTGGAATGCTCCATATATCCATATATATCTCGCTTAGGTTTAGATGATATAAATAGCCGTTAGGTGCACAAAATTATTATGCATGTTGCAAGAGTATAAAAAATTAAAAATGTGATAATTTCATAATTTAATAAGTTTGCCTATAACAACTTATGTTGTCCGCCCATAATTGAATAACAATACAATCCATTAACTCTATGTCTTCATATATCCAAAGAATTCATCTTCAAACTACGCGACGTTTTTGTTTTTTTACACACAAGTTTTTATACAAAAAGTTTTTTTCCATTGGCTAAGCAATATGAGTATCAAGTTTAAAACCGAAATGAAGTGTCGACAAGTGTGCAAAATTCAAAGTGATTGGCCACAACCTCTAATTTATCACAACACCGCAGGGCAGATGGTCTTCTATTCATCAGTGTRACTTTGTTCAAAATATCAATSAATAGCAAAATTAAYWTCATAATTCATAAGCGATAGAAATTTATGATGTCTTACGAGAAGTGAAGAAAACSAAATTTGAATATAAGGTCAATGGTGCACCAAAGTTTGTCTTTATTTTCATATTATTCATATTATTTACGACTTTTAATAATCGCAGSTGGCGCTGTGGTGTTCAAAGCGGCTCGTGATAGTTCAATGAAGAATTATATCGACTAAGTGACACCAAGATAGCCTTGTGGGAAACTATTTCTCATTGTACGTAAGTTGCCATATTTGCCRTTCCTATGAGTTATTCGAGCAATATTTAAATGTGAAAAGGAGATGTAGGTTTATTATTATTATTATTAATCTTTTAGTAAAACTATTTTTCTAATGCTTTAAAAAGAACTCAAGGAATCAGTTGGCTAGAATTGTTAACTTTTTGAAATTATATGTGTTAGACTTACTCATTTGGATGGTATAGTCGACGAAAAACGAATATATATTATTAAGTGAACTAAATTTAACTGGTTCTAACATTTTCAAGTACTTAGTAACAAATTAGAGGCCCTAAAGTCTTGTACCTAATCTTGCCATTCATTATTGTTACAAAGATTATAGATGACGACTCTTGCAACATATTTGCACAGAGAGAGTATTAGTTTTGTTCACCAAACGGTTATTTGTATTAACCAATATAAWAATAAGATCAAGATGGCGAGATAAGACAAACTCAGAGTGACTATTCGTCCGTCTGTCCGTCTGTCCGTGCAAGCTGTAACTTGAAGGAAAATTAAAACATCTTGATGAAACATGGTACACAAATGAGCAGTTCAGTATTGTAGATGGGTGTAATCGGCCCACAGCAAAGCCCCAATAATCGAAAACCCATAAATTGTCAAATTAAATTATAAAACTGTAATTGGTAATGAGGGGCACTTAAGGATTAAAACTACTGAAAAAGTGGTTGTGGCTCCGGCCAACAATAGGCTTAGTGTACATTTCAARCAAGATCCAAAATTTGCACTTGACATATTTTACGACAGTGTGAAAATAGGTGAAAGAGAATGATGACCCACTCACTATATAAAGGATTGGTTAAAAAATATAAAAATGCGATAMATCACTAACTAAAAGCGCTAGAGACATTAAATTATGTAAATGAGATTGTATAACAGAGCCTAATAGAAGTCAGTGTCGGAATATATGGTTTGGAAGTACCCACATTTCCTTAAAAACACATATCTCGGGACTTACTTGCCCAATTTCAAACAAATTCGGTAGGTGATTATTATTTATATAAATCGGTATACAACTGAGATACCAATAAATACGTAGAACAAATCAGGCATCAGGAACAAATCAAAATCAGTTTTCAGGTCCCATAAATTGATGAAGAGGAMTTCAGTGCCTAAAGCTGACTACTGAAGTTACTGAAAATATTATCCAATATGTAAGTTATATATTTTAAACCTTTGTTTAATATAATATTTGAGTGGGGAGATAATTAAAATCGAATTCATGCTTCGAACATAGCGGACATACATAATGTTCGTGAACGCGTTTGCAGAAATCCCCTTCGAATGAGAAAACTATGTCAAGGGAATGGGATAAATCGAACAGATCATTGTCAGGACATATTCGAGATGATCTCCACGTGGAAGTCTACTGCTATCTACTGACAAATCGCTTGAAACAAATTAGACAGATGCAAGCCTCTTCTTCAGTGGCACTTGAGTATGTMAGCAGCCTCTTTACAAATGAAAAATATTGCATAAACCAAACAACAAAATCTGCACAAAAATTTCCATRTACGCAAACATATGTATGTTATAGGCTTGGCTGGGAATAATTATAATAATATATTTTGCGAATTGGGCTTCTAGTGTTAATAGCATGATTTCGAAAGATATATATATAGCGTTTGTAAAGAAGACTAAATATTATATTATACATAACTATTCGTTTATTTTTAAATTTGYGCGTTGGCCACGGCGAATATCGCATTCGATGGAACGATGAGCTGTACGAGATATATGTATGTCGATATTGACATAATTCAGCGATAGCGGCTACGCTGGCTAGGTCATGTTGACCGAATGGACGAAATTACTCCAGCTGTGAAGGTATTCGACACTGCACCCGCCGGGGGAAGCAGAGGAAGAGGAAGGATCAAGTGGGAAGGACCTGGCTTCACTTGGAGTATCCAATTGGCGCCACGTAGCGAAAAGAAGAAACGACTGGCGCGCTGTTGTTAACTCGACTATAATCGCGTAAGCGGTTTCTACGCCAGTAAAGAAGAAGAAGAACTATAAAAGTGTGGTGTATTTGGTTGATGGTTTGCAGATATTTGTTTTTATTGCATATTTTTTTAGAACACGATTAATTGTGGATTGCGCAACAAACAAAATTTGGAGAAAGTTGATAATAATTCGGCGGCACTGCGCCAATTAATGATCGTGGCCGCCAACGCATGGTCACGCTGTTAATTGATATTGACTCGCTCATGATATTACCTCCTTCATGTTTAGTATTTTGTTTTCTCTTCTTCTACAGTTTATTGGAGTTATAATTAGTAACTCATGCGTGAAGCTGGCGGCTATTTGGCGCACCTTTATTCGACACATGTTAACGGTTTACTAACTGGAGGGCTTTAGTTAAGGAATCAGGCTAACCCATAGTATACATAACACATCTCTTTGCCAGTATAAAATTGTTTTTAAATTCAAGCTTTTAGTATGTAATATAATATTATATAATACTATACGAATGTCTATATGTTTTTTAAAAAGGGTAAAATTTGGAGACTTTTCGGCTCGCCAATTACTTATAATTAACGCTTGGTAAAATATTTCATAAAAACATAAAAAAAATTAAAATTGTATCTCATCCTTTAATTTCATAAAAACAGAAAAAAAATTAAAATTGTATCTCAACCTTTAAACACTTGCAAGTACGATTGATGTCGGTTTTCATTGCATTAGTAAAGGTCTTAAGCAACAGCCATTGCCGTATCGGCTTAACGTGAGTTGCAATATATTGAAAAATCTGTGGTTATCTGTCTATGGATATCGGCGCAGTTACGATGCAGTGCTTTTAACCCACTTTTCAACCTCCTTTCCGCATACTCTGTGGCTTTTTTTGTTGGCGCAGCCGGGCTTTTTTTATCTACATGAAGCAGGTCGAGGTGTGAGATGTGGTCTCAGGTTACGATAAGCAAGTAAACAAAAAAAAAATCTACAAAATATGAGTTATAGTGATTTTCATCAGGTTKTTTTATGCTCAATGCCCATTGTTCATTGTCCAAAAGACGTGTCAGCCTCRAAATATTCAACCGAGTGTGTGCAACCAAGACTTAAGGGCTTGTCGAATTGGTGGTGGTGAAAGTGGTTACTTCAAAGAACGTTTACAACACACGTACTAACTAGCAAAGATAAATCGTTGAATACACATTTGTAGGCTTATTTTGCATTATTTTTATTATTATTATTATTATTTTTATTTGCCGAAAAGTCTTGCAATTTTTAATTGTTTATGTTTAATTGTAAGTACTTGTTGCAAAGCTCTGCACAATGATGTGGCAACTACAGAGTGATACGTATGGTAGGTTTACAAGAATCACAACACGGATGTGTGCAAAGTGCTTAAAATTTATGCTTTATACCATAAGACTTCGACATGAGTTTTTCTTTAGTGTCTTAAAAACACCACTTTTGTAAAATGATACATAGTTACAACATATACAACAGTTAATCAAATAAACCTTGTACAGTTATTACCTTTACCTTTCTGGAATTTTTTTTTAAGTGAAGGTGATTACCAAATAAAAAGCCACAATAACCTTTGGGTGATAAACCAGCCATAATGACTTTWCAATTATATTGCTTTGCGGCTTATTATCATTTACTTTTCAGTGATAAAAAAGCATGAAAGATATTAAACTGCAAATGCTTCTAATAYTTTCTTTACATTTACTGTTCAGGGTAACAGGCTACACAAAGTTTGATGTTTGTTCTCCAAAAATATTTTGGATRATTTAGCCACATAAGTTCACAAAGAAGCTGAGCATTTATCGAAACCACTAATATTGGAACACCATTATATATGCTGCCGTATAAACTGAACGATCGGAATCRAGTGCAYTTGTGATTTTTTTTTTTCTTTTACTTGAAGGCATCGCTATAATCTTATTGCCACCGACCGAATCAGAATATAGATATTTTTACAGTGAATATCTGCAGTCCATTGTTTCTTATCCGCAATTAGGCTATCGTGTTTCATTACCCATGTACACCCAAAAGCAAAAAGCAAACCACAGGCGAGACTAATATATAATATACCTAATATATAATATACCTAAATCTATTATGGCATTTGTGTTCGTAAGCATGTTTATGCCACAAATTGATGCAACCCAATGTCAATGGCATCCGCCGCATAAATGAAATAATAACAACAACAACCACATCAGTGTGCGCAAATTCACTTTCATCTAYGAGGCARCATCTTCAACGGTAATTTCAGTTATTTTTGTTTTTATTACATTTTTTATAATTTTTTTGTTTTGCGTTGATTTGGTTGTTTTTTGTTTGTAGGGTTAAGTGTTGGAGTCTTTACCGATTTCACTTCATTTTATTTTATTTTTTTTTATTTTTTTGCAAGTAAAAATTGTTATTGTGCAATGTGTGTAAATATATGTCTGTCTGCAAAAACATGAGCACGTAAGTACCGACRTGTTTTGTTATTGACTGTATATCCTCCTCACAGCTTCACAGTTTTTCAGTGTGGGCATAGTTGAATGACTGGTTGTCAGTGCATCTCCACATTACTTATATACATATGTGTACGAATGAGCATCTGCCTGTCCGGTTGTCAACATTACTGTCTTTGTTGCAGCTTCTGCCGGTTATGTGCATTGCAGATGCGTTTAATTTTTCTCCTTATGCAATTTGACCTGTCCTTCATACAAGTACATGTGTATATAAAAAAACGGTGTTTTATGAGAAAACAAATTTTGCGAGAAAACAAATAATATTTGTCCTTTTATTAAGTCCTTATAAAAATTACAATGAATTGTGTCTTGAATATTTTTTCACAAAACTGCTATTTACTTCTTAATTAATTGCACAAAAATTACCTCATTTTGATATATGCTTCGAGTAAGCAAGGTAAATTATATGGTTTCTTACCAGTTCCAGCTTATTTTCTTGTAAGTACATTATTGTTTTTTAAGCTTATGGAAAAGCATCGTTATGCAAATAAAAGACTTAAGAAACGAACTTGCTGCCTTGAAACGAAGCTCAACTGACTTCAAATGAGTTTACTTTAATGTGTTAAGCAAGCACAACAATATCACACGTATGCATGTTGTGCGCTTTGCGTGTCTAAGCTAATTCTATTTAAGCTTTCAGCTTCATGCYATTTTTCCTCTCCTGACTAAAACTCAAACAAAAACCAATGTTATTTGAGTGATGTAAGTATTTTCAGGCAAAAAAAGATTGATATTTTTGTTTGTGGACAACATCCTGTGAGTGTTTTACGTTTGTCGCTGAGGAAGCACATATATTATTTTACATTTACATTTGCTAAGGTGTTGGCGGGTGGCAAAGTAAAACACGTATTTTAAGCCGATTCGTACTTTATTTAATTTCAATAACTCGATTCGATCGTTCGATCGTTCGCTAAAATAATTGTGTTCCTTGTAGGTGTATGTACCACTCCGCCAGTGAATCAAAAGAGAATGAGCCAACGCAAAGGGGTAAGCCGCAGGTGAGCTAGCACAGACAAATAGCGGGACATACATCTACATGGTTGCGTTTTAATGTACAATCAAAATTTAATAAATCCTTAGAGTTATACTTTAATGTACATTCCTTAAGTTTAAACATTTTATAAAATTAGGGTTGTTGCGCGCTAACACTAAGGAATGCATTTGAATGCAAAATTTTTCTTTCATCATTTTTTCATTTCATTTTTTCGATATCTTTTTGTCAATATTCCCTCTTATAGTCCGTTATGTAACATTTCTTTCATACTGGCAATCAGAAAACTTTAAAGAGTGAATTATCTTTGCTTTTTAAAATTAATTGCCAAAAATTTAAAATATGACCAATACATATTGTCATTGTTTTCCACCATTGAAATAATTCATTTAATAGTTATGGGAAACAAGTGTTGGTTATGCTTTCCTTCAGGTGTTTTTTGTAACGATTTTCATTTCCTTTTGTTTGCCAATGTAAATTCACACAATTTTGGTGCTTTTGTGTAAACGTAATAGGCTTTAATTCGAAGTAAAGCAATTAATCTTGGCTTTCCGCAGATTACGGGAATCACTACAAATCCTAATAAAATTAATTTTAAAAATTTAATATTTGAATACAAAAAATTGCTAGATATAAACTATAAAAACTGATTTAATGCCATTAAATTGACAATATATAGAAAGTGCCATTGATTGTTAATATATGTTATATATAAATGTTTATGTCTTTCATTTGTGCTGTAAAATGTATTCCACAGTTAATATGTATGCACGAACAAAGATTACAAAAAGAAGCAGCAATTTTCAAACACAAAATTATAGTTTTCATTGAAAATCTTACTTTGGCGGCATATCCTATAAGCCTGACCGAAAAAAGATATTGAAATAAGAGGAAACGATAGATAAGGAACATATTTTTAATAATTTAAATGCGATATTTAATGGTGATGTTTACAATAACCTTAATTTCGAATTTGTGGGGCAAATAATTTCATTTGTGGGGGTAATTTCGAAAAAGGAAATATCGTATTTTAACTTATGACTGAACCTGTTGAAGAAAAGGAGTTTAGTTCAATATGCGTAAAAAAGTAAATTTTGCCATATGTGACCTGGTCTACGAAAAGGGAGCTAACGTGCGAAAAAAAGTTTTCTGGGAAACAGCTGTTAAAAATTTCATCTTCCGTCCGAATCAACTAAAAAGTGAAAATTCATTTTTTGGATTTTTTGACACCTATGCCGTAGACCAGGTCACATATAATGCTATAGCTAGTTGCAAACTAAGTAAACTGTTATATGGAAATTAAACTTAAAAATCCACAGAAACGGAAAATAAACGTTCAAAGAGACGGCTGAATATATAAGAATGAGCTCACATAAAGTCGTAATATTCTCTAATACGAGTAGTATTACTGTTRAGAAATCTGGGTATTTCTATTATACATATACAACTATATGATCTGTGGAGTTGCGCAGGAGTTTGTTTGTCGATGGCTTTAATACACAACTGCGTTCGCCGAAGTCTCAAATTAGGTACGAGTAATTCACTTATGCTCTTTAGTGAGTTTAGTTTACAAAGTCCTTAAGGAACAAGAAGAATACCTCAACTTATCATAATAACGCAATATTAAGTCAATTATTTTAAGCAAAACTTTTTGTTCAATTCCACAAGGTCGTTCACTAAGTTCACTCACTCACTTACACAATTTTTTGTGTAAATCATTTTATGACATKAGACAAATTTAATCTTTTAGCAGTTTTTCGAGTTGCTTTTCAACCACAAGTTTGGCGCTGACGTCCGCACAACACAACTTTTCCGTACACTTCACACGATTTTTGCCTGCATGTTTATTATTTTGATAGTAAAACAGTAAAATATGCCGAAAATTCTGTATCCGATCTTTCATTTTTATCAGGGCGAAATAAGGACAACTATTCCAGAAATAATTTTCGAGATAAGCTTTAAAATTTTACTTCACTTTCATAAAGTAGTATGAAAAGAATCCAATAACTCTGAAACTTGAAGCGAACAACGAAGCACTTTAAATCAGATTTTCACAAGTTATCTTAAAACGAAAGAACGCCCGAACTACACTAGAACTATCTGTAGAAAAAAGTATGCAGAAAAGACTTACTGTACTCACCAAGTTCATTTTGCTGTATTCCAAATGAAAAATTTAGTTATCCTTAACGCAGGACAAAAACTAGCCTTTGAAGAACTGTTTTATACAGTTTATATAAAATTTCTTTCACAACTTTTCTAACAATAACTTTTTCGTTGCTTAAAAAAAATGTGAAATTTTATTTGAATCTTTTTTATTTATTTTTATTTATGACTAAAAATAAATTTCACACTAATTTCAATGTTTAACAAAAATTATAACCAAATCAATTAATTTCCTTGTGCTGCTATTTATTTTAATTTTTTATGCAAATTTCTTTGATATATAATTAACACTTTTTCGTATAAAACTTTTTCATAAAAAAAAAACACGATTTCAATATTTTATTTAGACAACCTATGCAATTAACATTTTAACCACGACCATGACAGTATTGTTAACACTTTCCCACACACATATGTAAGAGGTAATTGGCACGATTTTGCTAGTAGTTTTTTGTTTACTTGTTATTTAAAGTTGGATTTGATTTTCCAGAAAATAATTTTGAGTTGAGTGCACCCGATGGATAAAGCTGAGTATATACAGTACTTAGTAGCTCTTTAACTTTTAGGTCACAGTGTGTGTTTCAACATAAACATGCCGAAGACTCATTATACCGAAAGAAACGTCTTGATCAAATGAATTACCGTTGCAAACTGACTGGSTGTTGACGAGCGCATCCCTGAAAACGCACGCGATAACCGCCAAACAGCCGCAAGCGCTTTGCAGAGGCTATGYTGCAGCGRCGCAGCAGTCCAAGGTTGGCGAGCAACAYGAAAGAGCTGAGCGAGCGACCAGCAACATTATGAAACAAAAGCTGCAAGAGCATGAGTAAAAGCAACAAAAGTTGCAAAGTTTTCTTRAAATGTTGATGAGACAAATGTTGCTGACACAAATGTTTCTGAAGCAAATGGCTCGGCAACAAATGGTAAAGCAAGTGTTGAGAAGCAAAATATGCCGGAGAGAATGTTGCTATATGCGAGGAGAAAATAAATACAGAAACACATTTGAGACATGGTCAGCTACAACAAACGAAAARTCAACCGCTTGGTTAAATCAAAACCGTTACTAATATCAATGAAGCATACGCCCCGATTGCTGTTTGTAGGCATTGTCTGCAGAAATGCTTCGTTAGGCGCTTTTGTTGTTGAAGGTGCTCATTGACGTTAAAACTAGATGCAAATGCAAATATCTAAAGGAAAATATATACAAGTGATAGAATAATAAAAAAGTATTACTAATACTAATAATGAGATGCTTTCTTAAATAAAAGTTGATTATACTACATAGTTGCGAACTTTGTCTTCAATTGGTTTTATCTACTGATCAGCCAGTTCGGATCAAAAATAATGAAACTAGTCAATACGTTTCATTGCCCCTTAGCTGTATATATAAAAAAATAATACCACTTTTCGTTGTAACTTTACAACTTAAGAACGAACTCACCTATCCAATCCAAATTTTTAGGCTTTGTTCCGACTATTTGGCCGAAGATTTATGTGAAGTTTGTACAAAATCAGTCTAACGGCACGAAGAATAACTGTTCGACCCTGTAGTTGTATTGAACCTTACAAAGTGGTGTCACATTAATTTGTTTGTTATAAGCCTCTTGAAGGATCAGTTATTGGAAGTGAGCAATAGCCACTTACCAATTAATAATTTTTCCAACTGCTTCCACTATTTTTCGTCAGTTTGTATTTCTGTAATGGGAAAGGTGTTTTGGTTATACGAAGAAAGAATCGAAAGATTTTCAAAATTCAATATTTGTTAGAATTCCAAAATTTATGAGTTTATGTGAATATATTTACACAGTGTATCCATTTTTAATTAATATGTATTTAAGTATAATAAAATGATGTTACATAATTAGACTGAAAGTATTTTCATGCGTTATCTTGGAAATAAGAATGGCGGTTGGSCTTCGAGCGAGGAGCCGTTGAAGATCCTCGTTTACGCTCAGTTCCCAAGGAATCAATCCAGTGAGGAAGTTCTCTAGGAGCACTTAAGCATCTTCTGAGCGAGAGCCACTACAGATGAAAAGTTGTTATGCTGCAGGGTGGCCTCCGACTCTCTAGTGACATAATGCTAACTGCAATATTCTKAGTTGAGTCTCAATAGAATATTTGCGACGTATGTAAACTCCACCAATGGAGCGAATTTGAGAAAATTAAGAACATTAGTTAAAGTCAACCAAAATCGAAAATATTATTTTTGGGGCGGATAGACCAACATCTGGAGGTTCATACATTAGGATTATGCAACAATATACATTTTAGCTTAATAAAGTATCTCACGCTTCGGTCGATAAACATGGTATAAAGAYAACATATAGCTATAAAATTATAACCTGTGTAAGGTATGTATATGAGGTCCAGGGAAGCCGATTTCATCTCTTTTTTGCAACAAGTATCTTTGTAATTAGAAGATATGTATGGTATTCAGCTTCTACATTTTCCAGGTGACCACTGTTTTTGGTACAAGTTTTGCAGATCTTCATATTCTTCCATTCCATTATTCTTCCAATTATAATTTTTTTTGATATATTATAGTACTCTATACCGGACTGCATTATTTCTGGGTTTTACAAATAAAAGTTAAAGCAACAAAACTACTGTGCCCTGTCCTACTTATTTCGAGGATATAGAAATATTCTGTTGCCTTTTAATATATGCTTTTGCATGGCTACTCTCTAGTTGTTGAAGCAAATAAAAAAATAAAAAACTGAAGTAGAAAGAGTCAATTTTGGCAAAAACAGGCATACAGACAAGCAACTAGAGCCGAAGACAAATGTCAAAAAGGTCATCCACTGTAGCAGCACATTACACTGTGGAACATTTTTGGGATTATTGTCGGGGGGGTGAGAAATTCCAAGTGAGGGTGATGGTACTAGGTCAGTATAGTAAAACCCTCAAAGGGTTTGGCGTTCGTATGTGTCAGTTTTTTTTTTAGACCCAAGAAATACGCGTACCAAGTKTCATCATGATATCGGACGGACAGACAGACATCCGGATTTCAACTCTACTCGTCACCCTGATCACTTTGGTATATATAACCCTGTATCTGACTCTCTTCGTTTTGGGACTTACAAACAACCGTTATGTGAACAAAACTATAATACTCTCCTTAGAAACTTTGTTGCGAGAGTATAATTATTTGACAGCTTTTCAGAATCCACGCTTGATGCTATTAAAAAAAGTACCTCTACCACTTCTAAGCAGTTACCTCAAACTATTTTACACATTACATAAG